>NW_009226499.1:0-6799 GCF_000690835.1 Fulmarus glacialis | reverse complement strand
AGCAGGAAGGAGCAGCCTGTGCCTCCTCCTGCTCCTGCTCCGACACCTCGGCTGCCCTCCACAACTTGGAGGGGACCAAAAGAGGTATGTTAACCAGGCTCAGAGGGGCAAGGCTCTGACCTGGCCCTTGCTGTCAAGCAGGCTGGACTGATCTGATTTATACCATTAACAGAACTCCAAAAATCAATTTTTCAAAAAAAGTTCAGATTCTCTTACAGCACCACTGATACAGTCAGATACCAAAGGTGTGGGTTGCAAATTAATAACCACGTATGAAAAGCATCACACAGGAGCAAAGCACAAATACGTCGGAATAGAGACTGAACTATGTTTTAGTAATAGTTTTTATTTCTTAAGGCAGCATAGAAATAGAGACATTTCCAAAGTAACATGCACTGACTTACTATACAGTTAGGATTCATATACCTTTGTCTTGCTGACTGTTATTTAATCCCAAAAATTGTAAATCAGAGTCCACACTACCACTCTTCCCACGTGTCTGTGTGTATCCAAGTGTTCCACATTTCCCTGAAATTTGCGGCTGATGAGAGCCCATAGCACCTTTCAAAAGAAAAACACAAATAACTAGATAAATTCTTAACATATGTATTCAATGAAAAATACACAATAATATTTAATAGTGAATTAAGACTCTGTCTAACCTTCAGTGTAAAATACAACTACTCTGAAAGTATTTAATTCAAGAGTTTCTAAGCAACCTCATAGTACTGTTCTTAGGCACACACTGGAAAAATGGCTGGTTGTTCTTCCAGGGCACTTTTCCAACTCTGAGAATTGCAGGGGGGTCAAAAGAAAAACCCAAAACAATTGCTTCTTTGAATACATGACAATAAAAGGAAGACAATACCTTAAAACCCCAAAATGCAGTGAGTTTCTTTAGAGTGATGTCACTCCTAGCACAGCAGTGAGTAAACTTGGCATGCCACACATGTCAGTGCTCCTCAGACAAAGCCGAGAACATAACCTACTGCCAAGTGAAGAGCATAAATCAGGCCTCGTCTTGCCCAGTCTATTCACATGCCTTTTAGCTATTAAAATACAAATTGCTGAGTCTACATTGCTTGCGTAAATTAAGTGGAGCACTATACCTACAATCTTATACAAACCCAGTTTTCAAAAACATGACATTTTTCATTTTTAAAACAATCTTTAGGGCTCACTCCTCAGACAGCTTTCCATCCTACCTGCTTATACAAAGCAAACAGAGAAAATATGCAAATCTAAAATAGATATACACTGGTCTGCTCTCCTGAACAGCCTACCATACATAAATATGACCCTCCCAACATGTTGTCCAGTTTACGGTATTTCATACCCTGCCGCCACTATCAGCTAACTCTTGACAGCATACCTTTTACAGTAACGACTGCTATTCTAGCCAACAATGTATTCCTGCTCAAAAGTCAGTAAAATTCTGTGTCTCCTTTTAATTTACTGCTTTATCTGCAATTCATATTGTATATTACAGTGTGAAAGAACGTTGGCTGAATTACTTCTTTTTCCTAATTCTGCAAAAGCAGCAGAAAGCTCTCCATTTCAGGGATATCCCGAGTCCTTTTATCCAATACATCTGTTCACACAACTACACTATTTCTTTTTGGTCTTGCTGTCTGCAAAAAAAGCTGATCTACAAACTCTATTGGGTCTACCTAAACTAGTGAAAACCTGTGTGTGTACAGCAGGACTGGAAAACAGCAGTCTAAGTTTGGAGATAGCGCACACTTCTCCAGGAGCACGGACGGGACTGCTGCCGCTTGCTTCAGCTGGAGGCGTAGCCCTGTGCCTAGTACTCAACATTTTGTAGTAAATGAAAGTAAATAACAAAATAAATGATCAACAAATGATAAACCATACTCATGAAGCTACAAATTTATGCTCAGGTTCTTCTAAATTTATTTTGTAAACAGCAGATCAAACACTTTTCCGTGTTAATACTTACCAGCACAAACAGAAGAATGCTCAGAGTTAAAATCTATACTATTCTGAAATAAACTCCTTGAAGGTCTTTTTCTACTAAAAAACAACTCATCACTGACTGGTACTCCTTGAGAGGGCCATAACTTTGGAGAATGAAGAAAATCATTGGATGTAGAGTACTGTAGGAAAAAGGAAAATAGAGAAACATACATCTGTGTGAAATGCATGCACAACCCTTTTCTGTACATACAGCAGAATTACCCGCGTAACTTTGTCATCTAGACCCCACCACAGCCCAGACCTGTCTCTCTTTACACAAACCACTGTCAATGTGTTAAGATGGGATTGCCAGAAAATAAAGGTTTTTCTTCCCTATCACTTAGACAATGAAAAGCAAGAGAGTGTGTACATGAGCCGTACCTTTCACCCACAGCAACAAATGGGATTCATCATGCATATATCCGCAGATAAAGCTTACTGAATGAAGAGAGCAAAAAGCAGAAACGATTTCTACAAAAAAAACCCAGCAGACACCAAGGCTGGTGACAGTGGGCCAGAGCAGAAGCTCCAGCTCCAGGTCCGGCTGTCCCCGGCAGCAGCCCGTCTCGGGGAGCGGTGCGGTGGCAGGGTGCGGGGCGGCAGCTCCCCCGTGTATTTATCGCTTGTGCACCGCAGTGGTGGGGGACGGGAGCTGCAAAAGCCGAAATTAGTGCCCAAGGACAGAAACGGCACGGGCACACGCTCTAGCTGCCTTGTTCCGCAGTTGCGGCAGGGTGCCTGGCTGCAGGGGTGCCACGGGAGTGCCGAGGAGGGGAGAGCTGTCCCCCAGCGCCCCGGGCACCGACGCGGGGTGGGACACGGCTCAGTCTGCCTTCCACCTCGTCCTCGAGGCGGGTAACTGCCTAAACCCAAAGCACTACCTGAGTTTTAAAAAAAACTGATTCTATTTTCCAACATTAAACAGTCTCACCTAACCCTTTATTAAAAAATCGGTAACATAAGATACGAAGCCTTTCACTGTCGTGAAACCAAGCGTTAAGTTTGTTGCAGCACGGCCCCGGTCAACAGTTCAAAAATTCAGATCCTTCACAGAAAAAAACTGTCAGAATTTTTTAAAACCTTAAAATGTAGTACAGAGTGCCATGGCTCATCAATACAAACTGCCAGACTTCCTTTGTTAATAAAAGACAGTCGATTTTTAAATGCATGCAAAACATTTTGATGAACATTTTTTATTTTCTTTTCCCAGCTATCCGATATTTTAAGTATTTTAAGCATTAGAAAGCATTTTAGTTGGTTTCCAGTTTTCACTCTAATACAGTTTGACACTATTCACACTGAAGGGGAAAAAAACCCAATGAAACAAACTGGTAGAGAGTTGCACTAGTCATCAATTTTAAGAATTAAACATTAACATTTTGAATTTTGTACATTAAGCTATGTAAGGTTTAAACAGACAGCAGCTACTCGAGGTGTGAAAAAAGCATGCTTCAGATTTAGTCTAAAAGCTGTATTTGGTAATATCAGCACCTTGTAATGAGAATCAGTTATAGTTAAAGGAAAAATCTGAATAATATAAATACTCAGCAAAGAAAAGATCATGCTTCAAATATAGCTTTCTGATTTAATTAGTAAAATCAGTAATTTAAATTACTTCCAGGCTATATTAACTCTGCTCTCCCCTTTCGTAAACAAGGCTCCACACAGAGGTCAAAAGGGAAGTCTAAACAGAAATGGAAATATTTGTTCAGTATCAGAAAGAACAGCATCACGTTAAGCCTAAAAACCTCTTTTACTCAATATACTGGTTGTGTGAATGGAGAATGTGTAGTCTAACACACACATAGTACATTCATTTATAAAAATGTATATTTTTTAATTTCACTGAAGATCTCAGTTTGCCGTAAAGATAGATTCTGAAACTGGGAATGCCACAAAAACTCTTGCAATATGAAACTGCGGTTTTCCATTAGTCCGTAATTCAGTTTCTCCTCAAGTCACATCCCGGCCCACACAACGCAAGTTGTGTTCGACACAGAGAAACCGATCAGCAGCAAACTCCGCACACACACGGTACGGCCGTGCTGCGCCGGGGCGACGGCAGACCCTGCAGCCAGCTCTGAGGTCTGCTACATGTTCAGTGCACCACGATAAATCTCGTGGTAATTTAACAGATTACAATGTCTTGATAATTAAATGACTGGGTCAAATAAACAGCAGCTAAATGCTCTCATTTAATACCTTGATGGGGTTTAATTTAGTATTTAATTTAATATTGTAATGGGTTTCACAAAAGCATCACAAAATAAAGCATGGCCAGAACTTAAAACTTGAAGTCATGACATCAGTAGCATGGCTATGAGCATACTCAAATTGTTTTAAAATCATTATAATATTTACTTTGTCACCATAATATCTTAAAAATAGAAAATTTTATGGTTATGGAATATAGACAAAAAACTTATTTAAGAGTTTCAACAAAACCTTCATGTCCTTTCCAAGTAAAGAAGATTCACAACATGTTAGCCAGATATACGTACAAGCCAAGAGAAATTAAATCTCCATACCCTACCAACGAGACTCCTCTTGAAAAAATAGACTTCACAATTCAAATTTTTAAATTATGTGTTTTTAATTCTGCTCCTTCTAAGACTGTCCCCCCTTAAAAATGAAAAAAAAAACCTCACACGCGGTACCCGTTAGCAGCAAATAAATAAGTGAAGCGGCAATTTGCCTGTATTTCCATTCAGTGCTTTTAAAAACCAAGCAGTTCCCAAAGGGACAGCTGTTCATCCCTGCACTGAGCGCCAAGGTACACAGCTACGTGGACACAGGCTCTTGAATGAAACAGCTTCACTGTTCCTGGGAGCGTTCTGTGGTTAACAAAAATGGCAACAATTTTGTCCTTACTTACAAAAATGCATGTTCCAAATTATTGTTATGCACTCCACTTCACAGGCTCCAAGTTCAGCAGATGTGATTAAAGTCATCCTCATAACAAGTCAAAGTCTTGAGTCTGAAGCATTTTAAGCAAATCCACTGAAATGCTCAAAAGCTTAAAACTTTACATAAAATCTTCCTCCCTGAAAGCCAGGGCTAATGCAGGACTGTACTTTTTAATCAGCCTTCAGGGATTAGACTCTCACTTAAAATATCTGTGGACAACTGCTTAGTTCAAAGCATACGACAGCGAGAGAAAACTTAAGGAGCCCAAATACAAAATGGATCATCTGGATCCTATTTTTAATGGAAGACGGCAGAAGGAATCCAGCAGGTATGAAATGATTCAGTAAGACCAGAGCAGGAAATATGAAGCTTTGGAAAGAACAAGAGACAAGTTCCGATTGCTGGATATACACCAGGAACAATGACTTAAATCACAGCAGCAGTACCCACAGCACTCAGTGCTATGCTGGCTTTTTATCACCCAGGTACCCTGAGGGACGCTAATTTTACTTTACAAATGAGGAAACAAACAGCGACCAAATGGGTGAAGTGGTTTGTTCCAGGTTATTACAAGTTGGGACAAAGGAAGAGATGAGAACTCGGCCTTCCTGCTTCTGTGTTCCCCCTGCTACAAAACATCACTTTCAATCTACTTATCTTTCAGTCCAGAAATAAATGTGTTTCTTGTACAAAGTACTTACGCCCTATTTTTCCATGCAGACAAAACAATATACGCAGAAGGAGCAACTTACACAATGCTGACATGATTGTACAACTTTGCCCAGTTGTTCCAATTCCAGCTACAGGAATAAAAATTGTCTGCTTTCTTGTATGCAAATTATAATTACAGCGATTATAAATTCGCTCCACATAGGCATGCAGGGTGGTGGCACATAAATGCAAACTTAAAGCTGCCAGATTTTTCACTGAAGTAGATGACAGATCCTGGCAAAGGGATTTCTCAAAAGGTTTCAGGTTCATTTAAATTCCACTAGCACCACCAATGTCGGAAAATATTTGAACCCATCCACCAGAAGAAGTATTAACTTGGTTACCAAAGCACAGCCCTTGCGAGTGACCCATCACTGATAGATGCTCTGGTCCTCCACTCCCTTCCCAGCTGAGCAGCGGTGCTGGATGAGACAAAAGGTCCACCTCACCAAACACCTAGCAGCCATCAACAACATGCTCCCAGGGAAGAGATCAACGATAGCACAAGTACATAACGATATCTTCCCAAAATACCCTTGCAGCCTCCAGAAAAACCATGGCTCATGTCCCAGAGACTGATACCTCAACTCACAATGAAAGGATAGCTTTTATCACACAGACAGGTCAACCTCTGGGTCCCTTTACTCCTCATTATCGCCCGTGGAAAACAAAAGAGTATTTGTTTCATAAAACTAACTTCACGGATCGTTTGAACATTCACTAAGGTCTTTATAAAATCCAGCTATTAAGTTCTCTGGTTATCAGATCAGCACGTAAATGGAGAATTCCACATGTATTGCCAAATAGTGCAGTTATGTGAAACTGCGTGTAGCTCGTGTATACTTTATAACATGGCTTAAAACTTCAGTAAAATGTTCAAATGCTCTTGCTTCCCCTCAAAGGGCACTGCTTTCAACAGCAGGTACAGTATTGTATACCCACAATGTATATGTTTCACAGGGGAAAAACCAGAGGTAACTCTTACTGTGCAATAATTACTAGGCTGTAATATTATGTTTTACACATAGAACACTAAATTTTCAAGGTAGACACAGGAAGGCTTGGCTACCAAAAGATTCTTACTGTGCAATAATTACTAGGCTGTAACATTATGTTTTAAACATAGAACACTAAATTTTCAAGGTAAACACAGGAAGGCTTGGCTACCAAAAGACCAGTGAGGGACTCCCAGCACACTGTTAGG
>NW_009226498.1:32808-47247 GCF_000690835.1 Fulmarus glacialis | reverse complement strand
CCGGATCCCACCCCCCTCCCCTTCCCCCGGGGTCCGCACCTGGGGGCGACACCCGAGCAGAGCCCCCGGCAGCCCTCGCTGCCTTTTACGGCTCTTTAAATATCTTTCGCCGCTAATGGGGAGGCAGCTGCTGTCAGACGCCTAATGCCGGGCTGGTGGCAGGCACGGCGCATTGTCTGCTGTCTGACTAGGCATGCTATTTATTGGGGGTCTAAGGGGGGGATCTGTCTGTCTTCCCTTCCCGGGCACGCACTTACAACGTTTAAAGGCTAAAGACGCGGAGATCTGACAGCGCAGGAGCTGCGGGTGGGTAAAACCCTCAGACAGCCCCTCTCCCAAATTCCCAGCCCCGTGACTCACCTGCTTTCAAATCCTGCCTTGTGCCTTGGACTGTGATAAAAGAATGACAACAACAACAAAACCCGCATGAAACAAAATCTTCCAGCATCCCCCCGCCCAGAACCAGGACATTAAAAATCTTCATATCCGCTCTTTCTGAACCTTAAAACCGTACCCGTGATAGAGCTAGGAAGGCTCACCGAAAGAAGACTTGTTAAACCTTTTTTAAAGAAGAAATATCCACTATAGTGAAAAGTGAAACAGCATCCGGCACTGATCCATCCCAGGGACAGCTCTGTTAACACCTTGTCCGTGAGCAGGCCACTCTGCCTGCAATCACGGCTTATCCCAAATGAAAGCCAATTAAAAGAACAGGGCAGTGAAGAGAGTCATTTTGTTGCTCAGCGAGGGTGTCCCTTTTATAACAATATGTATTTTTTAAAACTTTGAGCTGGTCCACGCCCCGTTTTCACAGAGCCGTAAGTATAGTCATTTAGAAATGGATGCTGTTCAAGTACAGCCCCCTGGTGCACAGGCACAGCTGTGAGGGGTGGCAGGATGAAATAATACGGACACAAATATTGCTACAAGGGCTCTGAGATGAACACAGCTGCTGCTGTGGGTGGAAATAAGCTATACCCCATAAGCACCTTTACACATGTACAAGGGGCTGTACTGGATTTTAAACAGATACAGGCAAAGGAGGAGTGAAATTGTTATCTATAAACCAGCCTTTGCCGAACAGTTCCCAAGTGAGAAATGTTCCCAGTGTAATCACAGTGGGTCCAGTTCAGCAATCCGTAAGCAGGGGAGTCCGCAGGAATTTTGTAAGAATAAGGTCTCTTGTAACAGGCTCCAGTTTCTCCCAGAGAGTAAAAATTATTTATCTGCTTGGAACCAAAAGAAAGCACTTTAAATTCCAACCCCCCCCCCCCTTTTTTTTTTTTTTTTCATGTGTCTACTTGCAGGAAAAAAGCAACCCCCTCCCAAGCCCTCTTACAACCCCATTTGCTCCTGCTCCTCACTCTGGTTAGTGTCTTTTTTTTGGAACAAAAACGCTATATATTTTGGAGTAGATTGCCAGCAATTTTTACCTCCCCAGACGAAATGCTACCCCAAATCAGCACAGCTGGAAAAACGCACCGACGTTGCCGGGCTGGGAGCAGAGAGATGCAGCGGGACCAGCCACAGGTACACGTACACCTCGTGTGAGAAAGGGTTTGCAGACCAGGCTTTGGCTTTTAATGTGCCTTTCAAAGGGCTTGATTGATTGCTGTTAATCCTGTGAACAACTTCGGTGTTGTTAACAGGACTGCCCGCATTAGTAAAGGTACTTGCGTGCATTAGTATGCTCCTCATCCCCATGACGTCAATAGACAGCTTTCCAATGACTTCCAGGAGGGCTGGATCAGGCCCTCGCTAGCAGCAAGTTTTTAATGAACACCGTTTGGTGCAGGGAAGGGGGGCACGGTGATACATCAGTCCTGACTATCTTCATTCTCCAGGAAACGAGCAAGTAAAGAAAGGCAGGAATAGGCCGAAAGGTTGCTGGAGGGGGATTCTTCTGCTGAACTTCAAAAGCCTGGACCGGTAGCACACGGAACCATCATTCCCTGAATGATATAAAATAAATTGCAAGCAAGTTTTGTTCCAAATAAATAAACACTATGTGTGAATTTTGGTTTTAAATAGGCCTTTATCCTTCTTTAGATCGAGGTAGCTATATCAACCTGTACACTCCCAGATTCCCTGCTAGCTTATTTTATTGAGATTTTTTCCAAATAAGACATGAGACCGTTAATAGCAAAGATACACGTTCCGATCACAATGCAAAGATACAGCTCCCAGCCACTATTAAAGGGCCCGATCCTGCCAAGTCTTCTAACTCAGCTGGGATTGTTTACTTCAGCTTGTTAGGCTTTTTCGGGAGTGCTGACAGGATCAGGGCCTATCAGCGACGTAATCAAATAACATAATTGAGAGCTGCATGCGGGCCTCTCATACATCGAACAAAAGGAGAGGGTCCATCATCCGCTAAACTTCGGGTGAGAACCCAAGCATCAGGGGACGGGCCCGATCCTGAAAACCTGAATCCGCATTGTTGTTAATCAGTCTGCTGTGGTCAGAGGGATTATTCATCTGAGGAGGGATTACTCATGTGAACATTTGCAAGATTGGTCCCTGAATTAATGCGTGAATCAGTGTGGGTTGTTTTTCTTTTTTCTCTCTTTTTCTTTTTTTTCCCCCCTCTGCCTTAGTTAGAATCAAGAAGGTTGATTGAGGAGAGAAATGAAAAACTATTTGCATCCAAAGGAGCTTAGTACAGGATTGTAGTCAACGTAGGCAACAAAAGGTATCACTGTAATAAAAAGGGAGCTTTGTTTATGGAGGCCTTTTGTTATTAAAGTAGCACTGGTGAGTTCCAGGTGGTAAAGTGAAGGCTGCATAGAAACTGGGGGTTAATAGAGGACAGAAAAATAGAAGAGAGTGTGTATGCGTGTGTTCGCATGTGTGTTTAGACACAGGATTTGTGCGGACACATACATACACATCATTACATTCCACCCAACGGATTCTGCTACTTAAAGAGAGCTCTCCAGAATATTCCTATTACCCATGCTGTGACACTGTAAACCTGTTGTACTAGGCCTTTGAAAAGAATATCGAGTTTATTATCTCCCCATCCCTTTTCCATAGTATGTATGTCCCTGTACATAATGAGTAATGAAAGCAGGCAAGCTTGTATTGTAGGCACAATAGTGTTTCATGTTAATATGGTCCTTTTCGTCATCAAATCATTGCGCAATCATTAACAAATTAATGCTCACAGCGCCCCGGTGAGGAAGGGAGATTTCAGTTTAATAGGATCTGGTAGCACCACCAATTACAAAGGTTGCCTGAGACTTCCTATAATAAAATCCTGTTCAGTTTTGATAAACTGCAGATGTTTTGGCTGAAATTCTCTGAGTTGGGTGCCTGCATTCTGTTCGAATTCTTTAATTATTTCTGGAAAATTTCAGCCGGAGCTATTTTGTCCCTGAGAACAACCCCGAGGAGAACTGGGCTGGTTTGAACTGAGTCAAATGAGATGCTTTGTAAAGCTCTCCTGTCCCCATGCTTTACAGCATGATACTAAGAGCTGACAGGAGGTGAAGCTCTTTCTCAAGTCTTTTTGCTATCTCGGGGAAAATCTGCCCCAAAGTGGCCAATTAAAAGCCTGGGGAAAATGGCAGTTCTCACACGCTCACTAGAGATGCAGATTTCCGAAACCAGATTCCCCAGTGACTCGGCTCTCACCGAGTGCGCTCCAGCAGAGACAAGAGTTATTCCTGTCATTGCAGCGCTGGCCTGGGACAGGCCGGGAAAAATTGGAGTCTGGATACTGGAGACAAAAGCAGGGAGTCTGTCTTCCCTCTGCTTTCGGGGACTAACAGGGAGATCCAACAGTGAGACTAGAGCAGAAACTAAAAAGAGACAGCTGGGGGGAATTCAGGAAAGCTGGAAAGACGAAGGAGGTTGGAGTACACTGGGATCGATCGGGAAGAGACACAAATGGGGAACAGACTGGGGTTCAGAGTCAAGGGTAGTATCTGTACTAGCAAATGAACCAGGTCCAGAGCATAGGTTTTGAGAAATTTATTAATTGCCTTGATCTTAGCACAGTCTTTGGCATGGGTCTGGCCCATAGCAGCCTCCCAGGCACCTTCTGGGTGCAGTTCGGAGGTCATCACAGACCAGTAAGGTGTTTTCAATAGACATTCCAGACAAGGATAATGTGTTTTTTGGGAAAAGAGAGTTTAGCATGTGGGTATGTGGTGCCATGCCATTTGGACCCAGGGTTAAAGAATTCTCCAGTTATTTATTTGCATTGACCCAGTTAGCCATGGAGAGCTTGGGAGGAAAGGTTACGCTGAGATGCAGCAACCTGCTTCTCAGTAGGAAGAATCTGGAAAAATGGAGAAAAATAGGAGGGGAGATAAATCTAATGGGGAACTGCCTGTGGTAGAATAACAGGGAAAAGGGAAGGATTAATATACTGAATGCAATGTAAGAAAACATTGGAAAATAAACTGTGGAAAAGCACAGAGAATCTCAGAGCTCATGGGGCTGGCAAACTCAGGGACAGGGCACTGGAAAGCTAAGGCAGGGAAAAGAGACAGATTGAGAAAGAGCCAAAAAGTGAAACTGGTTACGGGACTGGAACTGGGAGGGGGAATACAGAGCGAGAAGGGGTGGATCCAAGACAGGGATGAGTTAAAAGAACAAGAGGTCTTGCCTGGAGGAGAATATTTGCCCCACAGAGCCCACTCTCCCGTGTGCTTGAAATGGGAGGCAGAATCTCCCAGTCCTCTGCAGTCACCAAACGGCACTGCACATGCCATCTACTCTGTGAGTGATCATGTAATTAAAGGCTGAATTAGAATGCATCTGTACAACAAAGGAAAATCCAGGTTGTGCACGTAACCTCAATTCTGGGGGCTCTTAATATTTAAGTGCTTGTCTTTGCAACCAGAATAATTTCCTTTTAATTAGGGCTTGTGTGCATGTTTGTGTGTGTGAGTGTGTGTGTGTGCTTGCATATACGTGTGTGCATATGTGTGTTCACAATTATATTTATTAATTAAGATGATGAACATGAGCCAAAGAGCTATAAGGAAAAAAATAATTAACTCCTTTTTCTTCTTTCTTTTCTTTCTTTTTTTTTTTTTTTTTTGTACCTCCTCTTTGTACCTCCTCTTTGGGATTTGGGGACTTAACTTAATTTAGGTTAAAGACAGATTTTTAAGCCAGCTTTTTGGGAGTGTTATCCTCCCAGAACTGTAGTCACAGTCAGTGCATACTCTTGAAAATCAGACCTAACTCTGAAATGGATTTTAATTCATATTTCGGCACCCAACTGCTTGCTGAACTTTAGAGAGAACCAAGCGTGGAGATTAGGTGTGTGACGTTAGCATCCCAAGTCAGCGGTCACTTTTCAAGTGGAGCTTTACAGCCTCAGGGGAAACAATGACAAAGTCACTGCTCAGATTCCGAACAGCCTGATATCCTGTGGCATGTTTTACTTCTGAAGCTATGCCCAGTCTCACTTTGAACGATGTATGTTGTAGGCACAGTCTCAATATTGGATTTGTTTGCATAAATGAATACTTGTTTTACAAAACTCATTCTTGCTCCTATTTTATTCTCCAAGTAGCCGGAGGGAATGTCAGTCAGGGTCCAGCATCAATGCTGCTGATTTCACGTACCTCATTCTAATGCAGATGCATGGCAGATGACCAAGTGTTGACAGCGCGTGTTTGGGGGGGGGGGGGGGGGGGGTGCACACGTGTATGTGTGCATCCACACAACACATGTATGGAAATGCTGTAGACAGAGAAGGAGGGTAGGCTGCAGCCAAATGTGCAAAAATGCTCCTCATCAGCGTTCTGTTAGAATTTCATAGTATCCTTAAAGAATTTTTTTTTCTTATTTTGTATTACCTCTCTCTATCTGTCTGTCTTTCTGCTTATTTCACTATTTCTCTATCTGTCTATCTATATATCTACAAATCTATCAGTTCTTTGCTGTCTGATAGATGATATCTCTACCTGCATTATTTGTTACTGGTGTTGCAAATATGCTCCGTTTCCTGAATGGTCAATTTTCTAAATCCATCCAAGAATTTATGAATGTAATAAACTTCAGATCTGGTCTTATATCTTTTAAAACTTCTATTTCTTATTATTTTTGTCTGTTTCTGTCTAGGATAGTAAGTCACCTATATCGTGGGCTGTCTTCAAAAGGCCAGACATGCAGATGGAGGTTGTAAAAGAAATAAGGAAGGATATACAAACTGTCCAGGGCTTCAACAGCAAAGGGAAAGACTACTCATGGTCCTGGCTAACTGTTTAGCCAACCCAACATTAATAAGCTTATGGAACAAATACAAGAGATCGTCTGGCTGCTGTGTGCACACACAAATGTGTATTCTCTAGGAAAGCAGAGGGTCTTGGTCACTTCAAAATTACTTTTCCACCTGGCAGCTGTTTTCTTCTCAGACACCCTTCCAGCACCTCAGGAAAACTGCGCATTGCATGTACCTCTCAGTGATCTTAAAGTAATAGTTATAGTGCAAGTGACAGAGTAATACAAAGATTCAGACTCCATTTGTTTCGTTGACTGCAATAGGAGGGTGAAGAGGTCTTTTCCTGTATTTCCAGCTGGTGGGTTGTGCTGGGCCTGAAATTAGAACAGACAATTTTTTATCCTTTGTGCTTTCGGCATGTATCTGTTTAATTTAGGCGCTCCAGTTACCTCTGTAGTAGATGCTGAAAGATAGGTGTTATCGAGGGCTGTTCATCCTTCCAGACCTTTAGCCGAAGAGGAAATGGTAGATTTGAATTCAGAAAGCAGAAGTGCCAGATCTCTAGGAGGCAGCAGATGATGAGAAAAATGCTTAGAGGAGGTCAAAAGAGAGACTGGAAAAGGGGGAGAGAGAGAAATTGAGCGGGAATGCAGAGGTGAAGAGAAACCTGTAACTCACAGGGAAGGCAAAAGAGCTACAGTTTCCTGGAAGAACTAGAAAAGTCTTGGTGAGGAAATGGGTTGGGATAAGAAACCCAGATGTTATCATAGAAGAACTGGGTTGGTAAGAAAAATGAGGCCTTTCTGAGGAAGCTCTGAACAGGCACTTTGGGAAACTAGGTATAACAGCTTGGAAAGGTAAAAGCATAAAGTCAAAGAGGTCGAGCATGGGGAGAAATGGCAAAAAAGGTGTCGGCTCTTCCAGAGTCCATAATAGAACAAAAGGTCGCTGAATCTTGCCATACTTCCACAGTCTTCAAATTCATCTAGGAGACTGACAAAATGTTCCAGCTCCACCCACAGTGGCTCCTCATAGAAACCTTCTATCACTATCAGCTATCATGTTGTGACAGTAAAAAATGCAATGAGTGTAAAGATGTCATGATCTTTGTAAATTTACCTACACCAAAAAAAAAGTACATAAGATAAACAGAGAAATTTGTACATGTATTTACATACATATTTTAACATTGAAACTTAGGATATGCTAGTATCAGTTTCACATACAGTTGGAAGCCATTTTTTTTGTGTGAAATCATGGGGCAGGTTTAAATATGAGTTTAAACTTCCGCCCACTGGACTGACTGGAAGATCTCCCATCAATATAAACAACAAGTCATCTCAAGCACATGGGAGAAGTCAGACAAAATACTGGTGTCCAAAGTAGGATCAGTTGAAGACTCAGAGTCAAAATGGGAAAGTTCCTGTCCCGTAGTTCTGCTTCCATGTGTTGGCTCATGCTGTGCTTCTTCTGGTGCACAGACGGAGAGGCACTAAGAAGAGAACTAGAAGAGCCCTGCTAAGTCCCAGACTGACAGAATCAGACCTTGCTTTCCAGGGGAAATTGATTTTGAACAGAAAAGGCCTGGTCTTCTTCCCAGTCTGTGCAGAGGAAAGGAAATATTATCTTTCTTCTTGGTTTTAACTGCAGGAAATGTCCAACTGACTAAGCAAAGGGGTGCATCGTGCCTGCTTACAATGCAACTTGAACAGAACCAAGACCCCACAGAGTGGGACATGAAGGTGAGGCTTTGTCGAAGAGAGAAATGCATAGCAAATGGCAGCCATGTGTTATTACTATTGCCTATGAAATCAATGGGGAGAGAGGCTTCCTTGGCAATGCACCTGAGAGAGTGTTCTGCTCCCTTGAAGAACCAGGATCAGGCCATGGGGAAATCAGCTGGTTTAAAGATTTTATATGGCTGAAAAACATTATGTAATGAGGTTATGCCCCTGCACATATCAACATATTCAGTATCTTTGGGGTTCAGTTGTTATGAAATGGAACATTTTTAGCAAAGAGATGTCTATCTCTAGGTGATCTTTTTTCCATCCACACAGCTGAATCAGTTGAACTTTTGTAACTCCATATGGCCTGTGACCCTCAGGCCTGAACAAGCTTGTTCTGCTGACACGTGGTCCAATCAAGCTGTAAGAGCCTGAAAGCTTGGTTGTCTTCCACAGTCATCTCAAGAGGTCAAATTAAGGCAAGAGCCTTGCTGGTGGCTTGTGAGTTTCCATTACAGAAAGTGGACTGGTCTGGGTTTCAGAACACATACGAGTTTTTGCTTAACTGAAGATGTAGGTACAATTTTTGGTGAATGCATTTTGCAGGGAATTTGCTTTCCAAGGGAGTAAGTGCTGCTCTCCAAAGGCCATCACTTCCCTTTATCTTTGTCTCTCCTGCGCTTTACAGAAAACCTAGATCAGGTTTCACAGCCCTTCACAGAAAACCTCAGCTTTTTAATCTGAACGCAAGAGCTCTTTTAAGCAAATGTGAATTCTGACTCAATGATTGGTATAAAATATCTTTGTCTATATTGGGTAAGGATCTGCTCTTTCATGCCAAACAGTTCAATAAGAAACCTTTCTGTTGTTCAATTCCTCTATTCTATTTTTTATGAAAATAAGAACTGTGTGAGGGGGAAAATTCTGCCTAAGCACATAAGACCCAAAGACACCATAGCCCCCAGCATGCACCTCAGTTTCAAAACACTAAGATTCATCTCAAGTGTTTCTAAGCATTGAAAGTTGCAAGGAATTCTTTATTATTATCTCTCAAATATACACTTCAAATATACACTTCAAATATATAAGTATACATTTTTAAAGAACTCTTTCGGCTGTCATTTCCCCTTTCCCTTCTTTCAAAGCACTCAACTTGGTCAGCAGCAGATTATATACCAAATCATCCCCAGTTATCATATCTCATCGATTTTGCTATATTTGCCATAGAGCATATTGAAGGTTTGAAAATCAGAACTCAGTAATGTCAGGTGAGCTTGGGAGGGCAATGTGCCTTCTGAGAAACCAGTTAATCAGCTGAACAATCTCAACATGCACCCTAATATTGACCTTAATATTCTGGGACATTTCTGCCACGTAGGGCTTTCAACAGTTTTAATTTCTATTGTGACATTAGTAGGATCATATTCTTCTTGTACTTAAGTTTGTGTAAACTGGAAGACACTCTGTTATCAACGGATTTACATGTGAGTTGGGGCCAGGCTGAGCAGTATTAGTTCCCAAACTTAACTCAGTACACAACAGCTTGTAGACCCAACAGTGTTTCTGTGTCCCTGAGCTCATATCAGGATGAGATTCAGGACCGTATCAAGGCTCCTGTGCCATGGTTTCCATGGAAAGAAAAGTGAGACATACAGTCTGGATGGGAACTATTTTGTGCTTTTTTCAGATCCCTCTGGTTTGGGCAATCAGGGGATTAGAACAATGATGATTTAACAAAAAAAAAAAAAAATTGCTGTTCAATTTGGACACACTCTTTATATATGTTGGCCTAGTCTGAACCCTAAAGCACTCAGTAGACTTTCCAAGAGTCCCCACATTTGCATTGTGCTGGAAGTGAGGGATGTGAATGATAAGAACTGAGTTTCAGTCCTCAGTCTAACGCTGCTCTCGGTAGGGACATCATGTATCTATGCTGACCTCCAGTTTCCCATTTGTACTGAGTAACGGACTCAGTAATGAAGAGTCATTCTATGTTTTTCATACTGATGAATTTAGATTTTGGCTTATATAAGACCCCAGAAAACAGGAGGTGAACCTCCAACTGAATCTTTGGATGACATTTTCATTCCTGACTAGTCAAAATTAGCTGGTGGAGATGCTTTTGTCTATTCAACAGTGTAACATGGCAAGACTCACAACCAGTCACTAACTCAAGTGAACTCCTAAAACTAGGTGGGAAAGCTTCATTCCTAAATTCATAAGTGGTCCATGAGTGCACAGAGGAAAGGTCACTGTGCTGCGTAAATACCATATGACACATAGCAGTTTCCCTGGACACAGTAATTTCCTGGGAGATAATTTGCGTGATGACGGACTGAGGTGCCTGGGAATCTTAGCAACAATGAAACACTCTTCTGCAATACCACTCAATGCTTGTAGATACAATGAATGCAAAGGGCTGAATGTAATGCTGTTGTTGGCCCTTATCCAGTTTTCTGGTTGAAGAACAGTCTGGAATCCAGTACACACTCAATCAGCCAAGGTCCAAGATGGAGGAAAAGAAATAAAAGACCAATACAGTCAGAAATGCATTGTGCAATATGAGGGCTTGGACATGACAATAGCAGGGGTTTTTAAAGAGGATGGAAGGTATGATGCTCTTGAAACCGTCCTCTCAGAGGCTGTCCAGGGGGAAGTTCAGCATCCCTTGGCAACAAGGAAACAGATGAATAGAGAGTTAATAACGTTCCCAAGGCCAGCATTCTCCTACTGAAACAGATTCTAATATAGAAGGCGACATGTGAGCTATTTTTGTGCCTACAATGACCGCTGTGTTTGCCTCCACTCCCGGCATCACTCTCATTGTACTATATGTAAAGCACTTTGGGACACATTGGCTATGAAAGGAAGTTCAATTTGTGAAACCAAATTCTATTCTACCCTTAGTCACTGCACACTGAGCCGGGTCAGCTCTGCATTCATTTCACTTCTTTTTTTCAAAATTTACAGCTCCTGCCTGCCTTCAGAGTTACCGAAGAAGCACACACATGATTTTATAAGTCATACAGATATTATGGTTTTAGGTGTAAAAATATATACACACTTATACACACACACACACACACACACACACACAGACTCTGTAGAAATGACTCATAATGAAAAGCAAGAGACAGGGGGAAAAAAATATCAGTTCATGCCTTTCTTTGCTTGAAATTTTCTATTGCTTTTCTGCTGAATGATGTTCCTGTACTATCTACATAATGAGTACCCTCTTTCTTCAGATAATTAAAGAGATGCTGCCCATATCCAGCTAAAATTATATATTTATACTTGGCGACCTTCTATTAATAAACATGTGAGATTGTTACAACTGAACAAAACCTCACAACTCTTCATTATTTCCCTCCACTTAGGCTCTTTATTATCCTTCTCCTTATGCATTTAGCACTGGTGAGAGATGCCAGAAAAACAGTCTCAGTAAAAGGACAAGGCAATACAGCCTGTTGTCTCACACCTGGAGTCTGATGATTTGGACTGACTCCTTGGTTCTGATATCTGGCGTGGCTGTGGGCCACTTTGCTTTGTGTTTCATGAGCTCTAAAATGGGAATAGCATTATTTCCCCCTTACCTTGCTCCCACACACAGAGTCCCTCAAGGAAACTTAATAGAAAACCATTGCCTTTTTCAAGGCCAAATACTTGCCCATGAAATGTCACTGATTGTCTCCAGACTGTGATCCTATGCCCCCCCCCCAGAGTATGAAAAAATTCTCTCTGAATGTGGTGGCTCATTTTGGATTCCAATTTTATGGTCTTTCCTGTAATGTTAGAACCAGAGGAAGTTATGTTAGACCAACAGATGCATCTGGAAAAAAACCCCACAAACCAACCATCAAAACCCAAACCCAAAAAACTCAGTTGCATGAGCTTGAAGGAGACCTTGAAGAAATCTGATGGGTGAGGAAGTATCTATTGTTAGGTTTTTGTTTTGTTTTGTTTTGTTTTGTTTTCCTTAGCAACGTGGCTGGATTAATAAAAAAGATTTATCTGCTTTCTACTTCAACTCATCTTATTCTTATGCTTAAATCATCCTCATTACAAGCACAGTACCACCATAATGTACTGCATCTCTGGAAGAAGAAACAAGCAATACTCACCTCCGTAAAACAGTCTATAAGGAAACAAACATTTTCTTTCTCAATCTACAAAACACAAACACATACAAAGCCCATGTTGCAGCCTGCCATCTTCTCTCTGTGCTAAGGTAGCTGACATCAACTGTTCTTGCTCCAGAACCAGTGGACTCAGGTGACCCTCAAGGAAGAATCGCTTGTGCAGAGCTGAAGAAGAAAGCTAGATTTTATTCTTTGGGCTTCCCCTTAAATGAATACATGAATAGTATTCTTATACACATCCCTTACTTTCAGTGTGACTGTGGTCAAGAAAAAATGCAGATAATGAAGCATGACCAGTTCAAGTTTAAGCAATATGGTGTTTACCTGTTTCCCACAGCCTGGCCTCAAACCCAAGCAAAAGGATTTGCTCCACTTCTTCCTTTTCTGTTCAGCATTCATCATTTCATCTCATCCTCCTGCTCCCCTGCTAAGGTGTAGGCTGTTTTTGATTTGATTTTTTGTTTCTGTTTTTCTCTATTTTGCTAAGCCTGTTTACAATCATTCCTTTTTCTCTTTCTCCTCTCTTCTGTAATCTTGGGCCCAGGAGTTCGGTTGTCTGAAGGCCTAGTTTGGTGTCCCTTGTTTTGTTGTTTTAGCTCATTTGGTAGCCAAAAAACATTTCAATTCACATTTGACTTCCCCGATAAATCCTGTTATCCCTGCCCAGTTGCCAGCCTTCTCACTCACTGTCATTATTGGCTATATCCTATTTGCCCTAATCTAGTTATCTAGTCTTTTATCAGCTTATCTTACCAGCCCCCACCCAAGCAAAACTCCTTTGAATTCAGTAGAAGGCAAAGGTAAAGGCGCTCCTGTCCTCTTTGGAGTGGATAATTCAAAAACTCAAAGCGTGTGACAAGGCAGTTCTGAAAGAAGACTTTGAAAACCTCCATGCCAAATAGCTCAGCACAGTGATTCTGCTCAGAGGCCAGGTAGGCTAAATGATACCACCCAAGCCATGCAACAAGCAATCACCTAGGAGTAAGATCTCCGAGACTTTGCTCCATAACAGCACGCTTCATAGCGAACAAACCCCTCCATTCCTCCCACAACAGGCAGCAGTATATTTCTATACTTGCCCACTTCCCAGCCTCTCCCAGACTCTTCCAGGTACTCACTGATGAAAAACACTCTGTTGGCAAAGAGCATTTTGGCAAACTACACACTGTGTCCCTATTTCCCGTGAATAATATAATGTTTCTCATCCACCCTCATCCACTGTTATGTGCATCTGAGTCTGGACTAAAATTTTGTACTAAACTGTTGCTTCTGATTATCTAAAAGGAACATCTTGAAATGTTCGAATTTTGTATGCAAAGCACCTTTCACATGCCGGGCCCTTTGGAAAATCTTCTTAGCAGTTCTCTGTGTTGAATCAACAGCCCAGAAGTGTGTTAGGTGGCAGTGCAATATTAGACGTGTCTTTCTCAGACGAGATGTAGAACTGTGGTCCTAAGACGCCAGAGATTGTTGAGAACAGTGTCTGTTTAACAAGAGCTAGCAACCAGGCAAGATTTTAGATCTGGAAGTGAAGGAAAAATTCTCTTTCACTGATAAAGCAGCATCAATACATGGAGTATCAATGTGATTATTCTGTTTGGACTTTGGGTAGGACAGGCTGTGGGATCTTCAATAACTATCAGTAAGCAGGACTGGATTTGATATCTTGTTTGAAGGAAGGCATCTGCAAGATCACAATATCCTTCATGACCTCAGCAGAGCCCTGCTTGGTAACTGGCATGAAGTGGAAAAGGAAAGAAGTCTTTTACTGACTCATTCCCATTTCCTGAGTCACTCGGGTTTCCCTTGCAGGTCTCCAACTAAGCATTATTCTAAGGTTGCATTACTGGCAATGCCATAATTAAAACTGAGTTGTGATACCTTATAATGTAAATTTCTCCTGCATTACACTTTAGTGATTGAATTATTTCTCCAATTTTTGGCTCAAATTCATCAAAAGAAAAATATATTTTCTAACATATTTTTTCTTTTCCACATTAAAATATACTGATGTTTTTACTGAGAAAACCTTTAAAGACAACTTATCTAAAAACGTGAATATATTTATTTTTGTTTTTCAGATATTTTTTCAGCGCCCCCATTAATTTAAGACAATCTCTCCACGTTTCCTATTTCACCCTCTGACTCATCTTTAGTATTTCTCAGTCATCCGCTGTGTAGTGGGAGTTGAAATAATCAGCAGAAAAGTTGCGCTCTTGTCTCTCTCTTTTTTTCTTTTTCCCCCTAATGTCATAATTGAATCAAGATATGCCAAGGAAAAATGGGGGACTTGACAAAGATGCTGTCGTGGTTTACCCCCAGCCGGCAACTCAGCCCCACACAGCCGCTCCCTCACTCCCCCCCCCGGTGGGATAGGGGAGAGAATCAG
>NW_009226498.1:19664-32735 GCF_000690835.1 Fulmarus glacialis | reverse complement strand
GCAAACCAAAACAAGGAATTCATTCACTGCTTCCCATCGGCAGGCAGGTGTTCAGCCACCTCCAGGAAAGCAGGGTTCCATCATGTGTAACAGTGACTTGGGAAGACAAACACCGTCACTCCGAACGTCCCCCCTTCCTTCTTCTTCCACCAGTTTTATATGCTGAGCATGATGTTATATGGTATGGAATATCCCTTTGGTCAGTTGGGGTCAGCTGTCCCAGCTGTGTCCCCTCCTAACTTCTACTTGCTGGTGGGGTGGGGTGAGAAGCAGAAAAGGCCTTGACTCTGTGTAAGCACTGCTCAGCAGTAACTGAAACATCCCTGTATTATCAACGCTCTTTCCAGCACAAATCCAAAACACAGCCCCATAATAGCTACTATGAAGAAAATTAATTCTACCCCCGCCAAAACCAGCCTAGATGCATTAAAAAAAAAGTTACAAATAAGCTAAATGAATGCAGCAGAATCAAAATAATAGTAATATTGTTTTTAAACCTTTGGCTGTTGTGGAGGCAACCAATTCTAACAACGTAAGAGGGCACAATTCAACAGCCACGATCTAGGAGATGGAGAGTCAATTTCCTCCTGAAGCACAAACTCTCTGCGTGACTGTTTCTGTTGCCCATATGTCAGGGAAGAATTATAGCATCTCTTTCCTTCACAGGAACATTGGTAGGATAAATACGTTGAGGACTGGGAGGCACTCAGGTCCAGACTCATCCCACTTAACTCCGACACCTGTCTGAGGAAACCAAAAAGAAGATTAGTTAATCAAGGATATATAAAGTTGAGGCAGAAGGACGGACATCTGCAGAAGGCGATTCAGCCTGCTGGAGATGTGAGTCACCTTCAGCAACTGTTTATCTTTTTCTGTTGAACCCATAACAACTATGTAGCTGGGGATGGGATGCAGTTGTCTGAACACAGGTATCCTGTGATCTCCCAAATGCCCTACAGAAGCTAAGACATGTGCTTGGGACATATAGATGTGACACAGGACTTCCAGGACAGAGTGGGATGTCCCACAGCTTTCCATGACAGTGGATGTCTATGTTGAAACAACTGAATTTTGCTCAAAGTGTTTAACATAGGCAAAAAAATTTAGCCTCCAGGACAACACCAGTGAAAGCTATTTGGGAATTGAAAAGGGAAACTCTATTAGATGGAGAAACAGTCAGTTGAAGACTTCTGCTGGGAGAATATTGTGGCTACCTTGGAAAATGAAAAAAAAAAAAAGCGGGGGGGGGAAGACTTGAAGAAGGGGGGCTGGAGGTCGAGCCTCAAAGGTACCTTTCCTGTTCTGTTTCCCCTCTTCTTTAAGCTTTCAGTTTCACCTAAACTGTTCGTTAGCTATAAGTTTAGCTAGGAATAGGTACAGGTAAAAGATGAAATGGGTAACACTAAGTTGTATTACATGTGATTTTGTAATGGGGTGTTAGAGCAATGACACTTCCCAACTAACCTTGAGGTTTTCTATACCTCTGTTCTCAGACTGGTGACTGCTCTGTGTGTGCACGGGCATAGCTTTGTCCCTGAGCAGGTTTTACTGTGCTGGTGAAAGTATGGGTGATCTTGCAGCTCTGTTAAGAGGTAGCAAAGATACCATGTAGAAAACATCTAGATCATCCCTGGAAATGCCATGGAGGTGCTCCTTACCAATGTTTCCTGAGCGTGTCATTCATCATCTTAGTCTCCCTCCTCCTCATTGCTCTAGCCTCTGAACAACCCCCTCATCTCAGATGGTTGCAGGTCTTAAGAAATTTAAATTAATAGGTTAGTTGCTGTAAGTTTCCTGTAAAGTCAATGGAGAGAGACAGAAAGCCCCACTCAGTGATTCAGATCCAAGGTGGGCTGAATTCCTCTCCTGAGGTGCTATCTCCACCAGCCTAGAACACCTCTGCACCCAACCTAGGTACCCCAGCTCAAGTTGCAGCTGTGCAGGCCACAGCGGCTTAAAAAAATTATATTTAGAAACTCCAACAAATTCCTTTCGCACCACTGGAGATACAACCATGATGTATAATGTCATTCCCGCTCCATATCATTGGCTTCTTTCCCCATCTCTCAGCTCCACAGCCTTGCCTCTGCCTTGCTGTATCTGAAAGATTATGAACTTTCTTCTCTGTCCTCTTGATTATTCCTTCCAACCGTGCTAATAGCTGACCAGCTTTCCACTGTACTGTAGCACAGTATATAATAACCTGCAATTATTGTCCATTTAGGCTTTCCCCTGGGTCTGCTTTATTCCTGCCATCAGTGGACCTGTACACTGCTTTTCTGCTGATTTTACTACCAGATTCATTGCTGCTGAGAAGAAAAAAAAAAATCACTGATGATCTACAACCTGTTATATAATTTTCCCGTCTGTCGTTCTTATCTTTTTTTTTTCCAGTTCCTTGGCCTACTGTAGAGACTTTACAAAAATTGCTTTATAATAGGCCTTCCTCAGCTGTTGCATCCTGTTTTGTACTGGATTACCCCTTAAGTATTTTGCTGCTGTGTTCTGCACTTCTGTACAGCAGTTACAGTTTACATGCTACCTGGAGGTCAGTGCGCACAATAGCTCTGCTGCGTTTTCACTCTCTTTGACTTGGCTTCTCCACCCTCTTTTCTGCTCTGGACAGCCAAGGTAGCTAGAATCCTAGTTCGGATATTATAGTTTATTGCTTTTCATTTTCATTAGGAGATAGGAAATTATTACACCAGGGCTGACCTATTTCTTAGCATCTGCACATTAAATTTACTCTATCTACAAAGTATCTATTTCTTGTCTTTCTTCTCAGTCTTGGGTTATGCTCCAGGCCTGGGTTAGGTAGGCTAGTAAACCTTTCGTCCAGTGATACTCGTGGATTGAAATGTAATTAATTTCTCAAGGCAAAGTCAAGTCGCAGTTACGTGACTTATAAGCCAAAGGGAAATTGGTGGGAATAAGATTTCCAAACAATTCAGAGGATCCAGGCTATTGCACATGTGAATTTACAGAGGCACGCTGGTGTTACTCCTGTTTCTTTCATGTGGGCTTTGTTGTTTTTTTTTTTTTAATATACCACTGATTAATTCCACCATCTTTGAATTTATCCAGAGTAAACATTACAATTGGTGTTCTGTGCACTCTCATGCAGATCCACATGTATGCTGCTCAAAGGGTTAAAGATGTACAGTTGCTCATTAAAACAAAACCAACCTCTCATGTAAATCATTAATATAAAGGTATATGCACTCTTCCTTAGCTCCCGCAAACCACACTTCTGCTTGGTTAATGGGTATGATCATCTGTGTCTAGATCCACTCAGTTCAGAGGTGGCTTCACTATTGAGTTGAGCAGAGGCAAGGAGTGAACTTTGAACTTTTATTCACAGCCCCACACTGCTGCTTCACCACCCTGCTACGCCTCATCTGTCCCCCATAAAATTCCTCGGGGTACTTGGACCTTCTCTCCAGGAGGCTGTTTGTGCTACCCTCTAGTGGCCAAAACACAAAGAATACAGCCAAATTAAGAGCATATACCAATGGTGATCATGGATTTTTTTTGACAACATGAAATCAAAGCAAACCATTTTGGAAAGTGGAAAAAACCCACCCAAAAAATAAATCTGTTTAAAGTTAAAGGTTGGGAATGAAATGGAACTTCTAAAATATGAGTGTCTTCTAAATATATGTAATTTGCATAATACAAAACCTTGATGAAATGGAAGGTGATTTTAGAGTCTAGGCAGGGACTTAGAGTATTTTAAATATACCAGAGATTTCTTGTGTGAACAGAAGGCAATAGTTTGATGTTCCCACTCAACCTCAGTAAAATATGACAAAAATTCTGAGTTTCCGCCACTATTTGTCTCTTGTCGCCTATAAACTTTTTCAGCAACAGAAACTCTCCTACACGGTTCATACAGCTCAGTGAAGTTCTTCTCTTGGTTGAACCCTGCTGCAACAGTGAAAGGAATAAATAATATTTGATGAATTACAAGGTTGTAGAAGATGAGATAAGATGGAACTCAATGGTGGAGAATTGCTGAACAAAGGCAGATGTCTGAGAGCTGTGGGGGAGAATGAGACAGGGTTTCCAAAGTTATTGAGCCATCTGAGATGCTGGATACTACTCTAGGGCTCATGTAGGGTAAATGAGAAAATTCAGGGAAAGATAAGGAAGGGGAAAGGGACAACACAGCTAACTAGCTAGTGAAGAAAAATGGACAAAAGACATGAGACACTGAGTGCTTCAGAGTCCCAACTGGCACTGAAATTTAACATGTATGAGAAAGTAACCAAACATCCCCTGATATTCCTCTCTTTCCCAGTCCTCTCCAACAATTCTTTCAAACGTCCATTTAGAAATGGGCCTGTTCTGACTCTTTTAGGGAAAATAGGTTCAATAAGAAACATGCAAAATGCTGGGGGACAGCAGAAGACCTGTTTCGATCCCAAACTTGAAACAGGGATTGTACTGCTTCTTGTAATGTTGCTGGGAGCTATGAAATGTTCCCACATACTTACAGCTGGCCTAAAGTCCTAAAGTTCTCCCAAAAAGCTGAAGGCCCTTTAGCAAAGAGTTTCAAAAATCTCAGAGGTCTCCTCTGTGCATCTACAATGAGGAAATGTCATTACTAGTTGTTCGAATATTCACATGGTTCCAACTGCTTTCAAAACACAAGGCTATTGACTTCCAGTGACACTTGTGTTCTCACTTGGGATAATACCAAACTACTGTCCAAATGACAAAGGAGCAACTTAGGTGGAAGTTAAGACCGTTAGTTTAAGGTAAAAAATCCCCAAACTTTTAAAACTGCTCTAGGTAGCATGAGGCATCATCTAATTTTACTACCTGATAGTTCATAATCATCTTACAGTAATGTGCCAGGCAACTCTATTTCTTCTACTGGGCATGTGGAAGAAGGTTGCCATTTTGATTGTGCTGTGCTACTGGAGACCTATCTCCTATGGGGCTATTTTAGTCTCATGAAATAGTAACCCTTAATTTGAGGGGCTTGATGCAGCAGGCAAAAATCAAAGCAAGACTTACATTCATAAAAGACTCATGAGTTTGGCAAATAGAGGATAAGACAGCAGCTGAGACTTTTGAATTGAAAGCTTAGTGGTTAGATCGCGGCTGCTTAGTGTTTGTCTTCAAAGCTGTACTCCCAGGAAGGAGGGCAGGCAACCTAGATATTAAGTGGAAGATCAGATTAACCCTGACATTTCTAGGTCAAGGGAAGAACTGAGGTCATGCCTTTCCCATGCCCACCAAAGTCACATCTGTGCTGATCAGAAGTGCTCATGGAAGTACTGATACAAAATTCAGGAGGGCAAATGGTGCCGCTACTCTTTAAAATGCAACATGTCAACAATTACTTATGTTTTCACTCACTACATCACTGTGTATGTTCTACTCTGTCTCTCTAAAGCAGTCTTATAAATCATTGAAGAGAATGGTTCTATTTTTGCCTCAAATACCCTAGCCTTGAAATCTTATGAATATTTTCCAAATCAGGTCTTCAGTTTACTAGATCATTTTATTACTTGGAACTGGCTGGGTTGTTTGGTTGTGGGTTGTTTTTTTTTTTTGCTGGTCCTTTGGAGAACAATAGTTTGGAGGCAGAACAATCAAGCAACTAGCTACTGTTTAATGAAGCACAGTCACCCTTTCTGGTTTCTGGAATACACTTATCTCTTGGTTTTTTATGTTATGGAGAGTTTCTGTTTAAGAAGAAACAAAAAGTTGACTTTGGTTAGTAACACATGGGAGCTAACTCAGGGTTAGATTGTAGCGAATGTAGAATCATGAAATAATCTACCCCTTTGTCCTTCTAAGGCAGATTTTCTGCCAGTTTCAGGCCTGATAGTTGTTCATTGTATTTTAAAGAACCTCCAGCAATGGAGATGTTACACGCTTTCCAAACTATTTACTCAGCTGCTTAACTATTCTCCATCAGGAGAACATTTTCCTGGTGTCTAATTTAAATCTTCTTTGCTGTAATTTAAGTCCATGCCTTCTTTTCCTATCCACAGTGACTCTGAAGAATAATAATTCATCACACTTGCCTTGGCAGCTCTTGAACTGAAGAACCATTACCTTGCCTCCCACCAGTCTTCTCTTTTCTAGACAAACTGCACCAGTTCCTTCAATCTTTTGGAGACAAACAGGACAGGTATAGCTTAACCGCGTAGTAATATGGCCTTGTTTTTAATATTCCATACTGTTCTTTTCTCATTAGGATCATATTTTTGTTAATTCCTGTTTCACATATCAATGTAAATAGGAATGATTTTATATTTGGCTTTGATTGCCTATAACTCTGTATGTCACTCTGCCATCTGACTGCAGTTTAGAGAAGACGCCACAGCATACGGCATCTGTAGTGATGGCTCTTTCTGTGACTCCAGTACTAGCAGATATGAGGACTTTAGGAGCCGTGCTTTAGTCTGTGTGTAATAACTGTAGGTTTCAGCACAATGACTGTAGCTTTTCCATAACATAACTGCAGTCTAAGATCCCAGGCTAAAGCACCCAGTAAGTGAGGACATCGCTGCATCCCTGAAAAGTGTTGAGGCCTGCCAGTGGGCAAACACTTTATTTCTAGGACTTATAGAGCAGGCAACAATTATTGTCCACGTTGCCATGGACAGATTACACAGAAAACCCTGTTCAGTTACCTTCTGTGCTACCTGTATGACTGTGGGTAATTCATTAAGTTCTCTCTTGTCTAAATTTCCTCTCTCTTGAACATGGAGAAAAAGTTTTTTTGACCTCATAAGAAGAAAAGAATTTAAAACTGCATAAAAAAAAAAATTATAAGATGCGTAAGTACCATTATGGCAAGAACAACCACTCTTAACAAACTGAAGCCCTGATACCTTTCAGATTATGCACAAAGATCTAGATATACAAAAGCAAAGCAATACATTACAATGACTATCCCTTTTACTGTTTAACTCATAAACAAATGCATTTGCTCCAGGAACAAATCATTATATGTATAAAAAATACATGTCAGTTTACCTTAAATGAGATTTCACATACGTATTAATTTTACGATAAATTTATACCATACACATTTCTTATTTTGTATAGACTATACTTAGGCATCAAAATCAGGATGAGGAATAAATAAAAAAATTGAGTTCTTATTGTAGCACCACTTTAAATGTCCATTTCTTGATAACTAACATGACTCATAGATTTGTCTATTTTGTGGGCAATGTGGAAGTCTCAGCGCTTTCAATAGGTAGGATTTTTAAACTATGTGATTTGTAAACTATGCAAACGATGGCGATTTGCGACTTTAAATGTTCCTTAAGTGGAGAGTTTGGCACTTTGTAAAGCAGATAATAGTCCCAGATAATGGATTCATTAGATGTTGTGGGCTCTTGTCACCTCTAAAAAGTAGGTCATTTCCTCCCAGATAAGCAGCTCTGGTTGCTCTGTTTCCTCCTACGGTTCATGACACTTCCCATTATAAGGCCCTCAATCCAGTTTCTTACAGCTTTGACATCTTGGGTGCTTGCTTGTCTTGGTAGGGGGAAAAAAAAAAACAACAACCACAAATAAACACAAAACCCCAAAAACCTAAACCACTAGCTTTTCTGGAGAACAGAACTAAAGAAAAATACATTGCTTGTCCTATCTACAAAGTTCTGGTAACATTTTGTTAATTAAGCTCTAAAGCTCTGATAAGCTGCAGTAAAGATTCATGACCTCAGATGATGGCCTTTGGTTTGGAGATGTGTCCCTTCCTGTGACAAGGACTTGACTGATGTACAGGCCTCTAAAATTCACAGGCTCACTGAGCTCTTAGAGATATCTTAAATTTCAACTGCTAAATTCAATTTCAGCTCCAATTGCAGTTCAGTGTTGTGGGTTGTGACACTTTCACCATTTCAGTACCTGAATGCAATGTCTCTCCTGTGCTTTCCCTCCTTTCTCCTCTCCTCAGGTGGGTCTTCCTGGAGAAGATGAGGAAATTGCTTGGTGCAAATGTGGGGAAAAGAAGCTTTGGCTTGAGAACGGTGGAAGCAGCTCAGGACAAGGAATTTTTAAGGAAGAAGGAAGAGAGGAGGAGAAGGAGTGAAAAAGGAAAAAGAAACTACAATTAGGTACTGATGGGAGGGAAAGGGGGGAAACTAAAAATGGACTGGACAGTTGAAGGAAATAGGAAGATGGATCTAATTAAAAAAATGGGGTGTGGGACAAGAAGACAAGAAGGGTCTGCAGATGGATGCTATGCTGGGGGCAGAAACCATTGCGGGCAGAGAACATATGCAGGGAGGGCAATTATTTTCATTGATGAAAATGTTGAGTTTTCAGCGACAGATTAATTCACTATAGTTGGATTCTGAACATGCAAAATGCAGTGTAAAGTGAGCCACTCTGAAAGGTCAGGTACTGGCCATCTCCAGACAGTACCTGTGATTTTAAACTTTAATATCTCAGTGCCTCAGTTTCTTACCATGTAGGACACGCAATCAAAACACTGAAGAGTTGTGAAGTAAATTCTATTCTACCTATGTACTGAAAAGGAAAGTAAATTTTAGAAAAAACTTTTTAAAAGAAGGAAAAGGGGTTTTTGTGGGTTTTTTTTTTCCCAGTTAAGATGTTTTATGAAAATAATTACTTTTAACTTTGTTATTAAAATAATTTTTTAATATAATGGTTTTTTTAAATTCCCCGGGAGAAAAATATCTGAGTTAAAAATACACCTCCATCATTCACACAAGTATTTAATTATATAAAAGACTCCAGTTTTCAATTCTACTCATACATGCTGCCTGTTTTCCTTAGAGTCATGTGAGAGGAGCTAGAAATAAAACCTAAGTCTGTGAAGCTTTTCCGTTACAAGCCCGAAAGCTGCCAGCACGGTGCTTCTTGATGCAAGGGAGTGGTGGTTTTTCTGAGATGAACATTTGCAGCATCTAAACTCACTTCCCCAAGCAACCATCAGATGGTAGCAATGCTTGTTTGCTATCTACCATGGACTAGATTAAAACTGGGATGCAGAAATCAAGGCCGTTATCGCCAGTCCCTGCAGCCACCCAGTCGCCTTTCGAGAGTGCCCTGATGTTAGCGTTTCGGAGGACACGAAAGCTGCCGGTCTGAGTGTTAATGCTGAGGTAGACACTATGTAAAGCAAGCTGATCTTATATGCACAGAGTTGTAGCCAATAGCCACATGCATGAGGGAACAGATGAAACCCAAGGGAAATGCAGATGTCCTGTCGCTGGTTTTGTTCTCTAGGTTGTGGTTTGCTGCAAAGAAGGGGTGCAGAAATAAAAGTAGTGAGAAAATTAACTTGGGACCTTGAAACTAACTGTAGTAGAGACTCTCAGGGAAATCGATCCAGTGTCACAGAAGGGTGATAGAGCGGAGTCCTGTAACATGTAGGAGTCCTTGGTGAAGTGATAAAAAGCTTTCTTATTGAAGGCCTGGCCTAAGATCACTGAAAACAGCCCTCTACTATGGATACTGTTAGTCAAGCATCATCCTTGAAGCTGAGGACAGGATTCAATGCCGCTGACTTTAAATGTCAAACAGTTAGGCACCTAAGCCTGACTTCCCATCTGCCTTCCCTGTATAGCCCGTGGGGAGACAGAGATCTCGAGAGAGGGAAAAAACTTTGCCTAGGCTTAGGTTCCTGACTTGAGGTGTGACAAAGCAGCCTGTGAAAGTGGCTGTTTCTCTCTGCTAACCAGAGAGATCTTGTTGGACTCGCTTAGATTTTGGCCCTGATTTTAAGCGACTAAGGTGGTATAAATCAATCCCCGTGAATGTCATTGAAAGGCACAGTTCCCAACATTCGTTCTGCTTTCCCGTCCTAGCCAAAAAATAAGAATAACCTTATAAAATGTACGCACATGACATGTAGTCACGAATATTTGTAACCATCATATTCAGTTTATTAACAATTTTAAATTAATTGTTTCCTCTCTAGTTGCTTAAATTACCGAGTTTCTCCTGAGATATCAGTGCTGTTGGGACTTCCATCAGGAGGTAGAAAGTCTGTTTGTTCACTAGTGTTATTTTTGCCAGTCTTCCATCATGTCCAGGACCGACTCCCTTAATGTGTGCCGTTGCTGCTGTGAGATACCTGATCCAGCTGTCCTGGGAGAGCTGCCTTTTTGGCTTCACCTTGCTTTGCTGCTTGGTGCTCATGTGATGCCTTCTTTGGCAAAATGTCCCTTTTATTTCCCCTCCGGCCCCTGTCCCCTTTGCCTGCAAGCATCTCCTGCTCAGTCTTTCCAAGGCAGCAGCTTCATCAAACCACAGGATGGACGTTTGGGGCATCTTTACTGTTTGAGACAACTAATTCCCATCAGTAAATTACTAAACTGTAGCCCACTGTCAGACTTTATGATGGCAGGTGTACTATATTTAGCAAAAATAGATTTGGCATGCCTGATTACCTGTTTAGCCATAGTGTCTCCTAGTAAGCTCTCAAGGAAGTGAGAATAATATTCTAGAACATGTACATTTTTTTTCCTGTCAGCATAATCAGACCTATGTCGGCTTTGCTCCAGAGAGCCTTTTCTTTTTTTTTTTCCTGAGTCACTGACATTGGATTTTTTTGAATTGGACTGGGCTTATATTTTTGGCATGTATAGCAATTCTTGACAACTTCTTAAATGTCAGTTTATATTTGTCTAGTGTTTTTGGTTTTTGGTTTTTTTTTTTTTTAATAACTCTGAGCTTTTTCTTAGATTTTTCAATTCTTAACTGGTCTTAGTAGATCCTCAGAATTGGTTGCGATGTCTGGATGCAGCCATGAACTAGGACACATGGAAAGCAGTCTGGGCTGGTTACTTTTATCTTACATGCTCTTCACCAGGCAGCATAGTCACCTTGGTCACCCTGGTGTGTCTCCTCCGGACTGCGATATTATGTTGTACCTCCCCAGATGTGTGGGTTGTCTTTCTGAGTCGTTGCTTTAGCAAGTACAGTATGAATTTTATGAGGCTGTTGTGCTAAATCAAAGAATAAGCTCAGAGAAAACCTCTGCACTGTGCTCCTTTGCACTTCCAGTAGATGTTCCAGAGAGAGAGATTGAAGTTTTAACTGTCTGCGAAGTTTCGTTTTAGCTTGCAAATCATATAAAAAAAAAAAAAAAAAAAAAAATTATTTTCAGCATGGTGGTGGGAAGCCATGAAATGGTTACATGCAGTTTATGGTCAAGATGGAGAGTAACTGCCTCTTACAAATAAGCACATTATTTACTACATCTATACGCAAAGACTAGAGCCTTATTCTCCATTTAAGTGCATCAGTGCGATGAACCCTCTGCCGCTCACCTTTGGTTTTCACCATGGTGCTGTAAAAGCTCATTAGTGGTTCCCTCCCTGATCAACTGCATTTTACACTTACTGTAATAACGCCTTATGGCTGAGCCCTTTTAAATGAATGTGTTGTGTCTGCAGTTCTTTACTGAGATTTGCATCGCATTTGCATCCAGGAGGTATCTCTGCCTGTCACTGGTTTGGACAGTTAGACTGGTAGCTACTTTTCTATATTGCTCATCTGTGCATTTTCCCTTTCTTTTGCAAGAGGATGACTAGTGATGACTTATGTGATTGACTTAAACACCATGTTGAATCAAATCACGTATTTGTTTTTGTGTTCACAATCTTTTGAGGCTGCCCAAAGCCTTTAGTTATGCTGTTCTAGTGTCCCATCCCAGAGCTATCACTGTCAGCTATGCAGACCTCTCTGCTGTCCACAGTGTGGCTTGTTTGTAGTGAGCTGGGTCAGGTGTTGGAACCCACCTAAGCGGCAGAGCGTGGGAATGATGCCTCCAAAAAGATATCTTGAATGTTCAGAGGTGTATGGCATTTCTTGTAGAGACACACACCAAAATTCTGATTTCTCAAAGCAGAAAATATTTAGCATTGACCCTAATTGCTGTTATTTTTCTCTTTAAGGACAGTAGGAGACATTTTCTTTTAGCATCCCTGTTCGGTTTGGAAGCATCTATGAACAGGAAACATTTCATTCTCCCCAGTATCCCCATTTGGCCCTTTACTCACTTGAGTAGTCTCATGGCAATAAGGTTGCCTCAGCTTTTCTTTTAGCCTCTTCTTTAACAAAAAGCTCTGTTTCCTGAGGGCTGTAGTGGCCATGAAGTTCAGCTGTGTCCTGAGAACTTCTCTGTTCCTTCATGCATTTCCAAAGTTGTTTCAGTCCCCTACTTCTGTGCTGCATATATTTTCTTGATGACTTTAAAATCCAATAATGAGTAGGCTTTTTTTTTTTTCTTCCCTGGGGATATGACAATTGCCATATATCAGGGATTTCTGCTAAATGATAAATCTTTTGCTTGTGTGACTTCATGAAAAGCAGGAAACTTTGAAGAAAGGCTGAAGCAATACTTGCTCTTTACTGGTGTTGTTTTTTTTTTTTTTCCCCCTGCTTGATCATTGTAAACGCTTACATGGTGAAAAAAACAAAAAGTGTAGTTCACACAGGTATATATCAATAATGGGAAGCAAGAACCTCGCAAGTCCTGTTGGTTAACCACACATATAAACCCCTGCTAACTCTTCCCTCTCAGCAGTATAGAAATTCAGAAATACTCATTTATATATAGACAGGCTGCAAACTTAGTTATGGCCATGTGGCCTTATTGCATAGCCTGAAGCTGAAGAGTTTCTCCCCGTGATTGCTCTACCTGGCTCAAACACCTACGGCTGAACCACAACACTGCTTTCTGAAAGTTGAACCAGTTTTGGTCTTGTTGCTGCCGTTAAAGGGAGGGAAGTGGGTATATATGATGCAGGTGCTGATGATTAGTGCTATGTTTCTCTTCTCGTGGCAGTGACAGGGCTTATGCCATGATGTGGCTTTGAAAACCCCAGCTGTATCTCTGAGCATGAGATGTTATAATATGAGTCTGAGCAAACTGGTGGAAATGGTATTCTTTTGACTTGCAACAAGAATAACACCAGCTGATATATATCAAGGCCTCTATTTATTTTAGCCATTTTTTTCTGTTGTGGATAGAGTGATGACTAATGTTTCTTTCTTGATGGAGAACAAAATAGGGTGGATAAAACATCATGAAAAGTTAAATCAAAGGCATCTGTGGTT
>NW_009226498.1:0-19650 GCF_000690835.1 Fulmarus glacialis | reverse complement strand
AAAGACATTGGGAATCCGGGAGCTCTTGGATTCTAGTGCCTTCAGTTTAAATGTCAAGCATCAATATGACATTTTTCTGAATCTATAGAATTTAGGTTCAGAGTCTTCTTTAAAAAAAAAAAAAAAAGAAAAGAAGAAGTTTTTTAAAACTTTCTTGTCCCTGTGTTAAAGCTCTCATTCAACCTTCACTCAGTTATCCAGTGTAAATGGGAGAATGTTCAATGACGTGAGTGGAGGGTCGATGCATGTGTGAAGAGCAAGGCTTCTTCTCCCTTGAGACAATGTACTTGCCCAAGGAAAGCTGCAGAGACATTGAAAGAGGTGATTCATGGTTTGAAGAAGTTGAGAGCTATTCAGATTTTTTTTTTTTTTTCCAATTAATAATGAAAAGACTATAATGCAGAAACTGAAAAGCTTACGAAAATGACAGGCATCTGTTTCTCTTTCTTGCAATTTAAAAACACCCAGAACATTCCCCCTTGAGTAAAATAACTCAGCTGTGTGCCAAGAAAGACAGAGAGATTGCTTCCTCTTCACTGTTGGTAAGACTTATCCCGAGTTTCAAAAGATTATGTATTTGGAGGGAGAGGAAGAAAGTGGAAGTCCTAAGGAGGGAAAATATGATGGGCAAAGAATATCCACTGGCATCTGCCAAACCAGGGCAGATTTTTGTCAGTCCTGCAAGCTTGTGGGTTATATCAAGTCAGATTTCTCCGTTATATTGGACATACTTGATTTTAACTGAGGAAGATTCTCAGATGCCTTGAACTGAGTCTGTGGTAAACATGAGCAAACCTAAATAGCTGCTTTATTATAGTTTATTGTGTAAGTGTTGGTTCATAATAAATCATTGTACTCTTTAGAAACAAGCTTGAAACAACTGCATAAATATTAAATGGCCTCAGGAATGAAGACATTTTTAGCAGAATTATTGAGTGTGGTTTTCCAAATCCATTGGGTAATCCAAAATCCCCATAGCCATTTAAGAACCAACATATACTGTCATTTATAGTAATGTAAATCCAGTGTAACTGTGTTGAAGTCAATAGTTATTCGAAATTAACATAAAAAAATAAATAGAGTTTGGCCTATGAAATGTAAACAACATAATTGCCTGAAATTCTATCCATTAGGATAAAGGAATAAAAATTCTATACCTCTGCAGAAATAGGAAGTAAAGTGATCTGTATTATGTGTGTAAATTTAGGCAAAAAAGATTATACGGATTTCATTCATGTAATAAATCAGAAACCTTGAAGCAGAAGTTATTCATTAAAAAAAATAAAAAATAAAAAATAAAAAAATTTGCTATTCTACATTTAATAATTCCAGCAGAAAAAAGAAAAGGAAGGACCAGCTCTGTGGCTTTTGCAAAGTAGAGATATGCAGACCAATTTTGTTGTTTTCAGGCCCCTCTTTTAGGAGGAAGTGGTAGAAAAAATGAAGAGTTCCTGTATCCTCAGTTGCTGATGTTCTGGAGACTTCTCATATCACTACCGATAGCCTCTTGGGGATGGCCATGTTGTGCCTCGATTACTCAAAGCTTAAATTACACTTCCACAGATTGTCCTTGTTTCTACTTTTATATACACTTACAAGATACAGTTTGCCTATGTATGTGATCAATAGGTAGAGATGAGAGACAGCTCAGTCCATGAGAGACGTGTAACTTCAAGGCATCCATCTGCAGTAACACCAGTCATGTTACAGTCCTGCTAGCATAAGGGAAGGACCAAAGACCTGGGGCTCCTCAGTGTAGCCCGCGAGAGTCCCCTTTGGGGACTCCATAAAATTCAAAATGTTGGGTTTTCCCCTCAGAGCAGAGCTGACCACTGGGAGCGAGCAGAGAGTAGGCAGCGTGACCTGATCCAGTGTGGAGCTAATGGTCAGGGACTGTGGCAGTGGAGAGGCATCCCGAGACCTAACTCCTGGGCAGCAAACGGAAGATCATTAACACTCTTCTGCCAGGTTGAGGGGATGTTGTGAGGAGCAATGCATTGGTGAAGGAAAGTGCTTACTCAATAGTGGTATTGCAGTTCCTGCTGGAAGGTGAAGTGAAAGGAAAGGGATGCATGTGGAGCAATAACACTCTCCCCTTAGTGTATTTACTTGTACATCAATAAATAATTAAGGCTCAGTTCAGCCCAGTAGGTCTATACTACACAATCTGGGATGCTTTTGCCCAGGCTCATTATTTGAGGTCCAAACAGGTCCTGTGGGTGGCCTCACAGAGCACAGCAGATACCATTGCTGAAACCTCTCCTGTTAGGACACAACCGCTGACTTACTCTCTGCCCTGCTATCCATCAACAACAGACTCAGTCACAACTACAGGGGACAGGGGACAACTTTGGGATATTGTGTCGTATATTTGAGTGCTTGATTTATGAAACATAGCAAAGGCAAACCAAAGCTGGAACAACCTGTCCATAGGAAAACTCCCTGTGCTTCAGCTAGGAGACATGCCTTTAAATGCAACCTCAAAACATTTATTATAAACCGGAACAATTTGTATTGTATTCAATAATGTTTTCAAAGGATTGTCAACCTCTGTCTGCAGGTACCTTTTCTTACAACACATAATCTATAGCACTCATTTCCCCCCCCCTCAATAACCATATAACAGAGATATGCATTACAGAAAATGTGTATAGGTTTGCTTCTATTATAGTCGTGATCAAAAGGCTATGATATATTGAAATATTTGCTTTGTACAAATACATCTGTTATCAGAGGGTTCCTTAACATAAATGGTGTATTTTCTATAATGTGCTCCGTCTAATGAATGGTTCGGCGAAGGCATGAGAACAGAGCTATGTGGGGAGAATGCAGTAATTTCTCTTTAACATGCAGGAATTCTGAATACAAGTAAATGCATGCCAAATTTTATTGCTTCTAAATCTGAATAATTGTATTTCTGAGCTGTGCATCTGGGTAGATAATAAAGCCACAAAACAATTTAATGAAACATATAAAAAATCAAATGACATTACTAAATATTATAATATGCAGAAAATATATTTTGCATATTGTCACCTAATCTTTCATCCACATACTAACAAATAATGCAACAATAATTGAAAGTCTTATTATCCATCTACGTAAATTGAGACCAAATTTACCTTGTTTCCTTTTCTTTGTGTGTGTGTGTGTGTGAACATAAAAGTGAGATTGATATTATTGCTTTATGTTTATGGTTCGTTTTTTCCATAATAACTAAGGTGACCAACATAAGTCTTTTTTCCATTCAAATCAGTCCTCAACTCATATTGTGATTATGTTACCTAGCCAAGTCCTTTTAAGAGGTAAGACTTGAATATGTGGCCTTCGTCGTTCCCTCTCTTTGATGCATAATTTTACAGGACTGAAAACTGGAATACCATAAATTCAGTGTCTAAAATTCACAGGTATGAGGTGCCCTCACCATCCGTTATAGTCAAAGGACAGATATGGGTGGTGCAGAGGGCAGGACTGCTGACTCATTCCCGAAGCCTATTTTAGGATGAGGTGAACTGCCCTTTTGGAGATATGTGTTTCCTTCTGTTGACTCTTAAGGAATCCTAAATGGTTAGCTTAGACTTAGATGTCTAACTTTTAGACGACCACGTAAAGAAACAAGAATCTCATCTAAAGAGGTTAAAATACTCACAGGCTCCAGGAGGGAGGGATCTCTTTTGTTCTTGCAATGATTCTAGCACTTTGTCACTGATTTATTCTGCTCTGCCGTGGAAGAGGTCACTGCAGGCTTCCAGCTGCTTGTAATGTCTGGATTTAAAGGACAGCGATCTGAAGTGTCTGCCGCAAAATGTCTTTTGCAAAGGTGAGCCTGTATCATCAAAGGCCACACAAACAGTAGGAAAAGGACAGAATTTCCCAAAGACCAGAGCTTGGTAATGTTGTTCTGGCTTTACTCAAGACAGCTGTCTCCCCTTTCTTTCCCTGTGATGTATTGGCCCAGATTTTGACATGCTTGCACAGAGAAGAGTGTCCCATACCATGGGATGCCCAGTTGAAGCCAGTGCAGGAAATTGTGCCAGGTTCAAGTGGGTAAGACCGGGCTTTGTTTCAAGAATATATAACCAACTCCTTTTTGATAGTTACCGCCTGTACTCATAGAGAAGGATTACCACCACCACCCCGCCTATCCCTTCGCTGCTGGAAGGAAATCTGTTCTGTCCTCTCTTCTTTATTCTGCTTTTTTACACACATCAGGTCAAATTCAGAGTCTTGAACCTTACTTTATAAATCCTGGAAAAGTAAACTGGGGACTAATAAACATCCTGAGCCAATTAGTGAAAAAAACTTTTCTCCTTGTGAAAGAAAGAACTGTCCTTTGTGAAGACAGAGACTTTGTACTGCAAGGTGTTTATTGTACTGAAGACAGAATTTATTTTTTAAAACTACACTGTGCTTGTGGAACAAATTTCTGTAAGAAGAAAGAGTCATTGTATAAATCATAACACGTTCCACTCTGGGTGTCAAGTTTACTTCTGGATTCCTTCTGCTGTTCTTACAAACAACTCACACTGCCTTGATATAAGATAGTCAGTTAAAAAGTTAGAATTTTCTTATCAGAAGACAGAGTAAGAAAGACCCAGACATAACTAACCCTGGTGGCCATATTCCTTGAGGTGTTACTGGAATGAGCAAAATGCTTTTGGGGGAATATAAGTATAAATAAGCTGAAAAATAGAGATTAGGAATTGCCACATGGAGATTGGCTACAGTGAAATGGTGAGCAGAATAATCAATGCATATAAAAATATTCTGCTTCCTTGATTTAAGAATCAAATGCCTGTAGACAGGTTTTCCTCTCATTCGTACTGGGGTAATTTATTATACTTCACAGAATGCAGAAGAAAACTTGGCCCTTAATCTGTGAAAGGAAGTTTTCAGGATGAGGAATTTGATTTGACTTCAAAGAATATGAATCGGTTCTTTCTATTCTGTAGTCAATTATTCCCTTTCAATGCAACTCCCATTGGGAATAAGGCTTTTTCTGATGAGGTTTAGCCTTATAGTCCATTGCAATCCCCCTGGATTCAGCCTTGTCTCTGTGATTCTTTCTTTTCTTTTCCTTTCCTTCTTTCTTTCTTTCTTTCTCTTATTCTCTCTCTTTCTTTCACTCTTACTTTTCTTCCTTCTCTGTCTTCCTACCTTCCTTCAAACCAAGATTTTTCAAACAATTTGTTGAAGATTTATTTAGACAGCCACTATCTAAATCAGAACTAAAATTCTGGTAAAAGCATCACGATTAAATCTTTGAAGCTTAAATGAAGGAATTTATATTGTCCAGTATGTCTAATAGGAGAGCTATGCTTCAGATATTTGGTTTATATATGATTTATGATGTCATATAATCTTGAAAAAATAAAACTCCAACAGGTCAAGAGCTGGGATTGAATAGCTGTCTACTTCCTAAAAAAAGAAGATTTTTTTAAAAAATAAAATAAATTAATAGTTCAAGCCATTGTAACTCGTTAATTCTAAATTGAACTCTTTATTTGAACAAGTACTAATGGTCTTTAATTTTGTTAGTATTTTAAAATATTAAACCTATCAATTCAAAATACAAAGCATATATAGATAATATACTTTACTTATTCTTTAGCCAGTATAAACATGGAGCACTGTGTACCTCAAATAAATCTCCTTGCAATTTCCATTTGTGATGGTATTGAAGGTGGTGAAATTTTTTTTTTAAGATTAATGTGAATTAGTATGAGTTTTTGAGTGGGGTCCAAATTACAGGTTTTTATGGAAAAGGTACATTTGGAAGTGAAACATAGTTGCAAAGTTCAGTCCTAACTTCAAACTTGAATGCTTTTCTGATGGTCTGAAAGATAAGATTTTGCAGCTACATTTTCAAAAAACTAAATACTGAGCTTCCCTTCCCATACTCTCCTCTGCCCAGGAGTGACCATTTTTACATGTTTAACTGGAAACAGATCTATTTAGAAAACCTTTCCCATAGTTGTAAAAACAGTATTTGTACCTCAGTTAAATGGACACTGCAAATTTAATTCAAGATTAATGTGTAGGTTCGATACACTTGCTATTTTCTGTAATTTAGCTATATCTAATCCATCTTTCAGCCATAAAATCTGAGAAATATACTCTAGCGGAAATTAAGCAGGGACTATCAAAATGATCAAAACTTATTAAGGAGATGTGATTTCTCTGTTTCAAAGTGATATATAAATGGGGTGTAGGGCAGAAAAGCGGAAAAACCAGATATTTTCCCTAATTTTTATGTATTTCTAAACTTTCCTAAGTGTCTTTTAACCTACTAGATCCGGTGTTAAATACCTCCATATGATGTCTTAAATGCAAATAACAAAATATTCCAAAATTGTAATTGGAAATGAGGAAATGAAATAGATTGTAAACCTGAACTGAAGCTGATTTTCCAATTTCAGTGTTCCATTATGCAGAAGCATAAAACAACAAAAAAAGGAGATCCGATTCTTCATTAAAAAATTGAGAACCAAATTACCCTGGAGTGACTATCTGGAAAGGGGGAAGGTTGCAGACAACTTGGGGGATTCATATAGGGAGAAGCTATGCTTATCTTTGCCTTTTTATAGGTGAGAGAGAAGGCTTGGTATTTTTTGTTCTTGCTATATAGCTTCATGATATTGGAAAAAGGGTACGATTCTATGATCTAAGGTGGAATTTATCCAGACAAGGAAACATCTCTCTTTTAGATACTCAGCTTTACTTTCATGGTCTTCCCCTTTAATGTTAAATGGGTCACAGGGCTTACAAGCTACCCACCTTTTAAAACTGTCCATGCTTCCTTCTGCTGCCTGAGATAACCAGCAGTGATTAGAATTGCTTAATATTTCAGGCAGAGGTGTGGGGTGGAAATGCTCTAGCTTATTGGTAAGCAAAGTAGGCAGCACTGGTCTCACTGGTAGCAGGAAGATGAGTGGTTTAGCATCAGACATTATATACTTGGAAGAAATAAAAAAAATCAGGAAAAATATAAATAAAAAAGAGTGCAAAGTTTTATTGTCAAGCGCGGCTGTCACTTCATGAAACCAGAGTCATATATAAGATATATGTGACATACTAATAGGAAGTAATTTACCCAAGGATGTTTTTGTGCCTTGAAGTGCCTTCAACATTTCTGCTTTGAAAACTTTGCAAGTGTGTATGCATCAGAGCAGTTACCGAGGCACTGAAGTTCCCAATTTGTGCACAATGTGACTTTTATAATGCTATTAAACTCATCTCATGGAAAGCGGTGTGCACAAAACAATGATACATGAGATCTCAAGGAGGCTGCTGAGCGGGGAGAAGGCTGGAGTGAGGCGAAAGCTTTTATAAAGTCACTTTGAGAATGCACCTCCGCTCCAGAAACCTTCTGTTTATTCACATTGGAAATTATCTCCTGCGCTTTGGGCTGAGATTCATGCTGCTTGCATTCCTCACCCCCTCTGTATAATAAATTACATGCAATTTTTTTTCTCTCTCTTTAAAGTAAATTTAGTGTTGATGAGATGCAGCAGATTGACAGCCCTGGTAATTGAACTCATGTATTTATCTCTAGCATGGGGCAGTGACAGCCCGAGATTCCCTCCTGTCCCATGAGCTCTAACTTGAAGGGATGGCCTCAGAGGAGGACGCAGTATCTCTAACTCTACTGGTCATGCAATCATCAATAAAACTCACCGTTTTCCAGCTGAAGTGTGACCTTTTTCTCTCTTACCCTTGCTCCTGCCTTGCTCACCTGCCCCGCTCTTTTCTCTTTGGCATCTAGACTGTAAATTCAGGGGAATTTTTGTAACTTGTATGAGCAGTAACATACCCGTGGAGCTCAGTTATGGGTACGGGGATTTCAAGGAGTTTATTGGAACACAGATAAACCCCACAATTATACAATTGAAAAAGCCATCTTTCCTCGTTGTTGCATGCTGGGACAGTTGTGAGCATTACTTTTGCTCCATGGGAGCCAAACTGAGGGCACCAGATTCATTTTCTACAGAAAAGCTTTGAGATGGTGGTAGACTTGGGGAGAGAGGACACACAGATTTTCCTGTGTGATAGGGAAGTCTAAAGCTGTGATTTTTCTTTCTCCATTCATAAAATGCAAACAAACCCTGAGAACAAACAAATAAACCTCTTGCTGCAAAATGAAATTCCCTGGAGGGAAAAAAAAATTGAGGGAGGTGACGGTCGCTCCAAATATTTTGCTGTGATAAATTCAGAGCATTGCATTGAGAGTAAAGCTATATATGACTTTTTTAATGCACTAAACCAATGATTTTTTAAGTTATTTTGAAATTTTAAAAGAAGTATCCCATGTGAAAAGTATTGCTACAGAATACTTTGTCATTATCATTGTGTTTCATTTGTTTTCCTCCTTGCATGAAATTTGCTTGAAAACAATATATTTTTAGGCATTTTGAAAGATGTCATTTTCAACACCAGGCAGGCATTCTGACAGCATTGCTTTGAGAAGCTTTAAACGGCGGTGACTCTGGCTCTGAAACACTCTGCCCAATTTAAGGCATCTAAACTAGGAGTGCAGTTACTGCGGACTTCTGTTGTCAATGGAGAAGAGAGAAAGAGACGCTTCCAAAAAGCAATTGAGGAACTTCAGATCTGTTTCTCCAGTCTCCTCTGGTCATACTGGCAGAAATGAAGCTATATTAATACAGGCTTCAGTTACCACACATGCATCCATCAGATCTGGTAGACACGTGGAGCACATGTGAACTCCAGAACTACCACCGTTTTGGCCAGCCAGGTGAAGACCAACAAAGGTATGGCTGCACAAGTCACAGTGAAGACTCTAGACTACCCTGTATGGCCCTTTGCTTTATGAAGACTTAGGATGGATAGTCCTTAGTCATGGACTTAAATATGTTGGATGTACTCAGGCTTGGATTCAATATCTAGGAACAAGTAAAACCTAATACAGTTGTGTTTAGGTATAGGAATATCTTTTTAGTTAGGAAAAGATATAGTCTTGGCTCTGTCCTCTTTCTCCACTGGCCTTCAGAGCTGATGTAGCTCAGCAGCAAACAAACGGTCTTACATTAAAGCAAGGAAAAAGCAGTGGGAGAAGGTGAGCCATGCTAACTTAAGACCTACTCCTGAGATGGTGCAATTAATATATTACCTTTTGTTCATGCTTCCTTCCTCCTAAAGACACAGCTCGGATCTTTGTCTGGGATTTGGACGTGGAAATCTCTATATATCACCTCCAGCCCCTATTTCTCCCCACTCCCCTTCAATTTTCTTAATGGTATTCAGGGAGAATCATACTTCTTATTTTTCACATGACATCAAGGCATTGTATTAAATATAGGATTTGGGACTTGGCAAATCAACAAGCACATTGTACTCCAGTGGAGACAAAAGGTGACTGAACAGTTTAGCCAGCCGACATACAGGCAAAAGTAATGTTCCACAGTAAGAGGATTGCCGGCTCTATTGTTGGGCCCACAACAGGAATCAAGTTATTGCAACATTAATTTCCCATCTCACATGGAAGTTATTTAAGGGAGAAGACTAACAAGCAAACAGTGCCCACAGTTTAATCCTATTGTCACCCTGATGGATTTATATTTGCTGCGGGGCTGTAGGGGTGGAATGAGGCTGCTTTGTTATTATTTCAACTGTATTTGTTGGGGGAAAAAAAACAACCCCAGGATTAGGAAAACATGGCTTCTGCTACCTTTAGATAGTCAGGAACTGCTGTTCTGTTAGTGTAGGTATAAGATGACTAAAATTATATCTTAGTGATGCAGAAATTCTTCCCTCGGGGATGATAGAAATATTTTTAACTGTAATTAAGACTTGTGAAATGTCTCTTTTTTTGGCTACATCTGTTCTTATGACTTCATCTCATTTCTCATTCGCTTTTTTTTAATATGTATAGCAGCAGTCACAGCAGAACATGGGGCCAAGTGTAGTAGTTATTGCGTGTAGTGCAGTTTCCTACTGTCTGCATCTTGGAAATATCCGTAGAAGTTCACCTATAGGTGTATATTTTCTGTGTAACCCCAAGGTGTGATATTAGTTAGTTTTGCAGTTATAGGCAACCATTTTACTGACATTGAAAAACAGCAGCAGACTTCTCCAGTAGACTGGCCAGAGCCTCTAGTGATCCTTTTTAGCACAAAGCTATTTAACTTTACACGCACAGAAATGCAGTCACATCTTTGGATTACCAAGCAGATATACTGTAGATTAAGTTTAGCCAAATCTTCAGCTGATGTTGATCATCATAATGCCACTAAAGTCAGTAAGCGTCACAGTGATTTACATAAGTAAGAAAACTAGACCACTAGCTTTTATAGCTATTTTGAAAGTGATTGTTCCTTTTCAAGATATTCATGGTCAGAGTGAATAATACAGGAGGAAGTCAAGAGTTTTCATTGTTTGTGTTAAAATCACAAACATAAGTTATTTATAGGTAGTCACTATTTCTTGTGCTTAGCAAGTCCAGACAGGTTTTATTTGGAAAAAAAAAAAAAACCACAAATGTTTTGGGGTGAAAATGATCTCCATTTTTTTTTTTTTCAGAAACGTCTATGATTTTGTTTGTTGTTGGTTTTTTTTAATTTGCTGAAACCCATTACCTATAAATCTACACTCAACATTTTTACCTTAACTATGCTTCAGGTGAAAAAATAGAAAACAAAAAAAACCCCAACATTTTAAAATGCTTGTGAACAGTGTTTACTCATTTTTCAGCCAGTTTTAACTGAAAAAAATATTTTTGCTGACAGGCAACTGGCTTAAAACAAAATCTTTCTTCCTTGAGGCACATCCAAATGCTGTCTTCCTCTCCTCTTTATTTGACTGCATCAAACTAGCGTTCTGAATGGCACCATGGCTCTTTCTAATGCTCCTTATTATGTCTTTTTATTATGTATATGGTTTTTTCCTTATGTATGCGTATTATATTTTTGCTGCTCAGTACTTTATTCCATACGGATGGAACACATGCAAGGGCCTGTCAGCCTGACAGTCTTTCTCAGTCTTCTTTAAAAATAATCTCTTTAAGTATTTCTTGATCCAGATCTCTGCCTTATGCTCTTTGGAGCATGGAACATGTCTGATTTTTAAGTACAAAGAGTTCCTTTCTACAATTAGTAAAAGCATTTTCAAGGGTGGAAATCTGATACACAGTTCTCAAAAAAGCCCCAAAATATGCAAAAATATCAACCAGTCCTGTTTGCATAATCCTGGTGCTAGCATAAAGTTTTTATACTCCCCAAATACCCTCCTTCACATAGATTTGAACCACATCTATTAGAAGTGCCTGCTTATACCATTTTAAGTTCTGCGTGAGGTCCCCAATCTCCTCTTATATCCTGTTCTTGAACTTTAGTAGCCAACATCTTCCAGCCCAACTCTGGAACCTTTAATCAGAAATTACTGCAGATCCCAGCTCAGTGGCTCATTTGCACTTAATATAACTATAGCTATTTAAAAAATATGAATTTGGGATTCATTTCACCTAATTTTAGTTATCTGCAGGGTAAGTGTCTACATATGAGCTGGTTTTCTGAGCACTAGTTGCTAAGATTGTGGGACTCCACCGAGGGATTCCTTTGATCAAATGCTGTGCCTACTTCAGGCAGAGCTTGATTATTCTCTAGAATACATTGACTGTACCTGGAAAAGGTTCCTAAGCACTGAGATCATATTGCACGACAGAAGGCACTTGGAAGTCCTTATCCTATCTGTCAGCCCAGTGTGGATGCCTTGGATAGCCAGTTGTCAATGCATGTACCTGAGTTGAGCCCTAAATGTCCAGAAATTTCTGAACTGTCTTGGTTCCCTCTGGAGTCAGCAGGGAGAGACACCTGGGAGGAATTGTCTTTGGGAGGGGGGTATCACTCACTCTTTGCTGTAAAGGAAAATTACTTGCCTACTTTTAAGACAACTGAAGTGATCTGCTTGAAAAACCACCCTTGGTTGCACAAGTGGGATGATGTCAACCTTTTAATAGCGCTTTTAAAGAAACACGTCCTTCTGTCTTGCCTTGAAAGTGAATCTTAATCTACTTTCGTTTGGAAGTTTGTTTCTGGCCTTGGTTTGTAGAGGATCCTAGGGTAGTTGCCTACTTACTTATTTCAATGTTTCTTTACCTGAGTAGTGGATAATAATCTCTCAGGGATTTTGTTATTTATTATTAACACTGATATAGCACTGATTATACACAAACATATTTAGAATCACATTATATTAGATGCTGTAAAAATAAATCAAATGGTACAATTTCTGTTCCACAAAATTTGCAGCCTGAAAGAAAATACGTAACAAAAGTGTCCTAATAAAGAGGTGAAGTTGGTAAGGAGGAACAAAATTAATCGTACAAAATCCATAGCCAGTCAGCAGTAATTATAAGCCATTACCTGATATTTTTCAGTGCTTTAACTGGTTTGGATGACAGTCTCTAGACAGGCTAATGCCAGTGTAAGTGAATCATATAGGGGATGAGTGCTTGTAAGCAGACTTGCTATATTTGGGAGAATAAATGTTTGTGTTATGCCAAAAAAAAAAAACCCAAACACATTTGCTTTGAAATCTCTGGAACAGAATTCCGTTTATATTTAGTAAAAGTCATTGTTATGGAAATGAATTGCTTTACATTTAATGTGCAACAGTTCAGCAAAAAGATTATGAACCTATTTTGATTTTTTTAAAAAATGAAACATATTTTTGCAGTGCTTATATTAAGTTTGGTCTAGTGGATTTGACTGGAGAAAAAATATATCATGACAGGAGAAACAGATTAGCTGTGGGGGAGGGGGAATATGTGTCAGACCAAAACAAACAAACAAAACATACACAAAAGTCTACACTGATTTAACACACAACCTTCTCTCTAGAACAGTGTCATGCTGTCATGTGTTAGGCACTAAGGCACCCGTACTAGCAACGCAGTTATCCGAGACAACATCCACAGCTATCAGAGAAAAACAGTCACCTATTGAGAATTATTTGCAGCATAGCTGGGGTGAATCTCAGCCCAAAGATTTGATACTGAAAAGACTAGATATGTGCTTGTGTTTGTGCATCGGGAGTTGATGCAACATATAATCCGGCAGTATAATGTAATTTACTAGTTTACATGTATACATATGTACTCACCTATGCAGGACTGTGACCTAAAGCCACAACACAAGTAAGCGTAATAGACTCAAGCACCTGTTTCAGAACAGAATCATTCTTACATGCTGTCCTAACTAGAACATAAAGTCCAACTGCTGTAGGATCATCTGTACTATACAACCTTCAGTTTGTATTCTATAGTCCGTAAGTGGAGTACCCAGCTAAATGAAAAATGCACATGGCTGATGTGGGAACAAAACGGATTTGGGATATGTACAAAGCACAGCCTGACTTTTCCAGTTTGGATTGCTGAGCTGGTTCTCTCTTACAGGGAGTTACTGCTGCATAAAGATGCAGCCATTCCTCTACCTGGCTCACTGTACAAAGACAACTGCACATACTGCCAACATAATGCATGCTTGCTAAAACTAAATAATACTTTTTTTTTCTTTTGTACAACACCATGTATTAGTATAACCAGTCACACTAAATTCATATACTAACCCTGCTTTATAGATTCAAAAAAATAGGCAAGTGGGATTTATTTCACTGAATGTCTAGTGTCTACAATATGGGCTTCTCCATCTGGACTACTCATCTAAACAGGCTGTATAGTAATAGAGAGCAGTATGCTGAGGATGTGATTGCTTTGTCGTATTTTAGATGTTAGGAACATCCTTAGGTGTCTGTATCCACACACTGACAATGGAGTGAGGTCCTATGACCTATAGAGATGGAGGTATCTACCTGTCCATGGGTAAGTCTTCACTTCTATTAAATCTCTATGCAATATGTGATATGTGATAAAGTCATTGATTGAAAAGGTTTATATTTGTTTAATAGTCATCATTGAATAAATACATTGGTCAACTAAAACTGTTTCAAGAGGAGTAGTTCTGATAAAGATTGTTGTTCTATGTCTTGCCTGGTATGGATTCCTTGGTCTTTAATGAGAAGTGGCGTTACTCAGTTTTCACTTGCAGTGCCTCCTTCTTGTATTTGGGCCAACAATTTCTTTAAATGTGTAGAAACTTAGCATTTTTTGTTACTTCTACCCCTCTGCAGAATTGGTTAAAAATGGCTAATGGATTCAAAAACTACTGAAACGGAGATTGAAAACCTGACACTTATTCTTTGTGTTGAATTTCCTTAGAAAATTGCTGAAAAACTGCAGCTATCCCTCAAAGTTGCCCAAAAATGTAAGAATAGTTTGAAGTCTACAAATCATGACATTGATTTCTTAACTTGTGTGTTATATGTATTCTTCTCCCCAGCCCCCTAAATCTATTGTCTGCTTTGCTCATTAAAAATGAACTATTTAAATAGGTAAAACTGGGAATGGGTAGTGTCTCAGTCTTGCCTATCATAATGGAATACCTCTCTTGGTTGTTCTTTAGGTGTTATCATACTGTATCTAATAAATAATAGTGACAAACTGCAAACGCCATGGAAAGTTGCATTGATTATAATATTAATTCAAGAACAAACAAGATAGATTTTTTCCTTTAATTCAGGGGGAACAAAACACAGCATAGAAATTGAACATAAACAGAGTTGGGATCTGCAATTCATTTTTCTTGTTTACTATGAAATTGGGCCTAGTTAAGTTTCAAAAATGCTAATGAGCAAATAAATTAGGTAGCAATTTTCCAAGGCAATATCTCATTGGATTTGTATTTGTTTACTTTTATCTATATTTATCCTAGTTAACCCCTTTTTTTCCTGGCCATTCAATTTCATCCATTTTGCTTTTTACCTCTTTCTATATTTGCTTATTTGTTTGGTATGATTGCATTTATATGTTTCCAAGAAATGAATATCTACACTTCATAGAAAAGAAAGAGGACAGGAGAGGGAAATAACCCACTTTGAGGGTCCTGTACTCTATTCTTGTCTCACTGTCAGCTGAATAACGATATCACTCATACTGGATTTCCAAAAAGCTCTTGACATTTGACTAGCTCTATTCACACTAAAGTCAACGGTAGTTCACTGAAGCCAGTGAGATCAGACTTAGACCAGCAGTAATCACTTTTGAAAATTCTATCCTTAATCTCCAATAATTTCTATTGACCTTTGTGAGAAGCTTCTCTGGAAGGAAACTTTGACCGTAATGAAACTTGAAAACAAGAGGCAAATTAAGATTTTTTTTTCTTAAGGCCAGGCTATATACTCATAAGTTTAAATATAACTCTCCTGTAAGTATGTTTTTTTCAGAGAGAACCACATTCACCATCGTAAAAGAAAGTTTAAGAGTAAATTATTGCATGACATGAAAGGTATATGGCTCAATGTAATGTCATAGCACTGTAACATTAAGTTTTGCTCTTGGCAACATACTTAGCACATGGGCATCAGTCTGGGTAGAAGACAGAAAATGCACTTGCATCAGAAAATTCATCTGCAATGACATTCCTTTCCGTTCCACAGGATTGTCACCATTAAGAAGTCAATTTTCAAACCCCATATAGTGACTTTGAGAATGGCACTCGAGGACCCGCTGATATAAAACCTATCATTATCAGGTCAATCATTTTGCAAAGCAGTGACAGATATTCAACATTATTTTCACAGATAAATGAATAGTCTTCATCACAGCTCTTCTCCTTGTTGGCAATTTCAGTAAAGAGGCCAAGAGGTGAATAGCCTGCAGAACTTGTTCTTTTTTTTTCATGCCTGGGGTTGACTTTTTTAAGTTAAAGACCTTTTGCAGAAAGTTTGCCCTCTTATAGCCTTTTTGCAAAGAGTGGCCATGTATGTGAATTTCGAGCAACCAGCAACACCCATTGCTAAAGGGCAGGAGCTAACCAGGGAAAGGTCATTCCAATTCACAAAGGGCTTTGATATTTCACAATAGCTGACTTTGTTATGAACTGAAGGAGAACCTCACATTTCAAATTCTTTGTGTAAAAGAAAAAATGTCATGGTCCTCAGGAAACCCACCGGAAGAGCCATCCTGAAGCTATGAATACTGGAAACTCGTTGGAGGGTGGCTGTACAGAGGTTCCACAAGTTTTCTGTTTCTCTTATCCTACACATTAAAACGTGATGAGTAGCAAGATGCGGAGGGGCCAGGGTGTTTAGGAACTGAAGCTCCAATAGCTTCCAAGCTTTCATCTCTCCTTCCATGTAAAAAGGCACAGTGGGATCCCAGCAATCCCCATAGCCAACTAACGGAGAAAATAGAGGCGCTGACCAAAGAGAAGACAACTTTTTTAATGGATCCCAGTCATAGATTCCAACACAACTCTGTCAACATTCAACAGCTGTCATAAAATATCTGTATTTCTATGAATCATCACCTTCTGAGGGAATAACATTCCTCGGGGAGTTTTCAATGAGCAGTAATCAGGATGCAGCACTTCTAGATGTTAGGTTGGTTTTTTTGGTTTTTTTTTTAATTTATTGCAATTCTACGTTAGCTGCCTAAACATAAATTCAGGGGCCACCTGAGGTACAGGGACCCAGCTTTAACAATACTTTCCATGCTTATTCATTCTTTACTTCGTTTTTCACAATATTTTACTAGCGTATACATGTATTAGCATATACATTCAATGTCAAATACAAGGTAGATTCAGACAATGGTGGGGTGTTTTTGAGAACTGGGAAGGGAGTGTGGCTCCCTTCTATGCTAGATGTGTAACTGGGAATAGATAGAAAAAGCTTTCTGAAAGTAATGCTTTATAAAGGTTTCTTGAACAGAGTGATAGACCTCTAAGACATGCGAAGAAAAAAAAAGAAAAAATACACCTACGTGAGGAAACATGGTTTTTAGCTGTTATTATTTTTCTGTTTAGATTGTTCCCTCTTGCATGTCCATCAGTCAACACATCAATTAGATTTTTAAGCAGCTCCAGGCAGACTAAGACTTTTATTTTACTTTATTTTACTTTTATTTTTACTTTTTGGTTTTCCAGAAAAACCTGTTTGAAATGAAACAGGTCACTGTAAGTTCCACATGTAAACTAGATCCATCCCCTGCCTGACACTTCCTGTGGAGGTCTCTCTGTAGTTTTATATCTGTCTGACAAAGCCCAGACACTCACAAATTGAGGATGGCCCTTTTTTCCATTCTGTTGAGGTTTTCCCCTACCAGCCCAAGACTTCCTGCCTTCCCTTCTATACTCTGTAAATGCCTGCATCTAGACCTCATTCCTTGAAAGAAGAAAAGGTGCCTATTTCCTGCTAAGCACCTCTTTAACAAGCCTCGTTCTAAATAAACACCATCCATCACATAACTGTGTGATTTATACTTTTCATCTAGGAAGGTGTGCTGATCCAGGCACCCAATGCAGACTAAGCTCCCTTAGGGAATGAATTCACTTTATGAAACTTCCTCTTCCAACTCAATTTCCCATTAGAATGAGTGCTTCCTTTTTCTCCTTCATTCTCTCCCACATTTTGCTGTCTCTGTGCTTCCTCCCATGCATCAAGTACTTTTACCTCACCCTTCCTACATTAAAAAAAAAGAAAAAGCTTTATTACAGGCAACCTTTCAATTAACTTTTCTAAGTAAAATGACTGTATTAGGCAAAAGTTTGTGTAGTAGCCAATAAAATGTCAGATAATATTGAACACAGGCTTGGACTAACCTTGCAACCCAATAAGTTGTTATGTGCAAATGTTACAACTTGATTTTGAAGAGAATACACATGTATGATGAAGCCATTTTATGGCTGAGTGATTGATTGCAACATTCTGATCCATCCCAACAAGATAAACTCAGATAAAAGAATCTGCTGATATTTAAGACTTGACAATTTATTATCTGAAGACTACTGTAAAAATGATTTTATAATTCCCTTCATTTAAGTGGGGTTTTTTTTGAAAGTAATAAAACATATTTTCCAAAGTAACTGACTGTGATCAGAAAGTCTTCTTGCGAGCTAGCAGTAAATTCTACTCAAAAATAAAAATGAGACAAACATTACTGGTTGTCCTAGCTGCTTCTTGAAGCTGTTGTGTGAAAGCTAGTCAAACAGAAGCTTGTTTTTCTGTTAAAATTTTAAGCCTTTTATTATGCTTAAAAGCTTGTTGTGGGCTAAAGGGAAATGTAGCAAATACATGAAGTCAAGAATATATTATTATTAATAAAATTGAAATCTTAACAGTACAACTTGACAAATATTATTAGTCCAGATTGATTTATTACAGAAAAAGAAAATAAAGAATACTACTACCAAGAAAAAAAATCTCAGTAATATAACAAAGCAGTTATAAATGTTATACACACAGTAGTACCTATCCCTTTTAAGAGCATTATGATCACTCTTACACTGTCCCTCTGGATCCTATGGCATCAGGCTTCCTTAGGCATGGGAACATTTGGACCAGGTCATCTGTGCCCGAAATATTCCAATGGGAAAAGGATGTTGTTAATGGGGTTTCTTCTTTCTTCCTCCTTTTTGGAGGGATTGACATGGGCTATTTTTGTATTTCCTAACATCCTTATACACCTTGCTCTTTCTTGTTTGCAACTTCATGTTACATCCCAGTTTACTATACGTAGTATTTTCCACATTTGTTAGATATTTGGTCTTTGCTTTCTTTTTTACCCCTAAACCTGATTTTGCTGAGCTCCAAGCCTTAATTTCTTTCACCATTGGTGACCTGTTTATAGTCTTGGGGTCTCCAGAACTAGACTCTTGAGCAGGATCCATCTCTCCTAACTTAACTTATTAAAAGCTAAAACCAATCTTTGAGAAGGAGAGTGAGAGAAAAAGAGGGAGACAAACACTTCCAAAGGACCAAAAAGGAGCCTAATTCAGCTGGATTGAATTACATACTGGAGGCTCTTGTCTTTCTTATTTCCTGAGAGTTATAAATCCTTCTTTTGGCACCAGCTACAGAGGGAGCTTATACATCTTACTTCAGTGCAATGTTTAACATATAATGGCATGACTATCCCATCAATCCTCTGCTTTAATTGTGGTAAATATGGATCCCAGACTATTAAGAAAATATGAGAAGTTTTTTCTGAAAAGCATTACCATAGTTTACACAACCTTTTCCCCTCATTTTCAATATTGGCAAGTCTCTTTCATTGCCCTCAGGTTCAACAATTTTAATTTAATTGAAGAGAAAGCAAAGCCACCAACCCTCCAATCCAAAGAAATTGTCTGGAAAGATCCTGTTGACTTCCCTGAGAACTGGTTTATTCTGTATTTATTCCTGTATTCAGGCTTTCTGGATTTCAGACAAATATTACCTAGACTGGCTCTGGTGATCTGGAAAATAATCTATTTTGGTGACATGGCTGTAGGAGTAAGTCAAATTTCTACCATTGGGACTTTTTTCCTTCTATCACTCTTAGTTCTATTTAGTCTCATTAATCCAATGAAACATATTGCTCTAGAAACAATTAGAGCCAGAAGACTTTGTGTCCCTGCTCCAACTTATTTCCTCTCTTTAACCTTGGGCAAGATTTTTAATCATTATTTCCTTCCACCTCTAATACATAAAATGGGGAAACTGATGTAGCTTGATATCAAAGATAGCAAATTTCAGGATTCTGGAACCATCTAACTACCATATGAATAATGATCTGCATATATATATATAAATAAT
>NW_009226497.1:52866-56167 GCF_000690835.1 Fulmarus glacialis | reverse complement strand
GCCTCGGCCCATCGATCCAGCCTGTAATGGATCTGGTAATACTGTAATCTGGTAATGGTAAAGCTGTTCTTTGTATATTTATTTATTTTTAATCATTCCCTTTCTTAAATCGCATCCTCATTTAATTAAGTAATTGTTGAGTTGGAGTAGAATTAGGACAGGGAATTTTGCAGTTTGATGATTGCTTGTCTGCAATTACAATCTTTCAGTTTATATTGACTCGCAGTTCACGTGTGAGAGAATGTCTATTGCTAGTCTTGCTTTCACAAGAAAAAAGTTAAAATAGAATTTCACAGATGTTCACTGTGCTGAGAAGTTCACAGGTTTTTAGAAGTATATGTTTGCTGGGGGGGAGGGGGCACGGCTGTACAGGTGGGTTGCCAGGCAATTAATTCTTCCTACTTGGATTGCCTGCAATAGGAGACAATCCAGCTCTCATGAGCAGTGCAGTATTATTTGCAAAAGGAAACTACCGAGTAACAATTTTCCTATTCTCTTCTTTCTTCTGACTTCCCAGCCTCACTATAAACCTCCCTTCCTTTGCTGTGCATTTCTGAGAAACTGCTAATGATTGATATGATAGCAGTGCTGTCATTCTTTTTAACAAAAAAAAAAAGTCATTTTTATTCTAGGTATTTTAATAGAGTCCCATTAAGGATGTATTGCTGACTGAAATATTGGCATGAAGGGCTCTCACTGAGCTGAGCCCAGGAATTAAGAAGTCAGGAAATCGGCTGCTGCATTGCAAAAGACCCTTGTGTGACACAGTATCTCCTGATTGGGGGGATCATTACTGCTATTATGACTCGACTTGCGTAGGAATTTTAAATTTCATCTGAATGTCAGTAATAACCCTCTTAGCAAATTATCCTGAATAAAATCACGAAGGCATTTTATATAATAGGTGTTGAATTACTGGATAGATTTGCTAATTAAATACTCTTTGTTCTGCTGCAGTTGACATTACAGGGTAAGATCTTGAACAATTATTCTCAACAGCTGTACTTTGTTAAGGGAAAAATTAACTACAAAGTTTATTTTTTTTTCTACACTTGAAGTTGGCAGATTTTTGAAATGTGCTTGAAAAAAATTCCATCATCCAATTGGTAATGAGAAGATAAATATGCAGGTGTTGCTGTGAAATCAGATAACTACCGACTGCCTTATTAATGAATTTAGCAAGCCTTTATAACCTTCTGTTTTGTAGCTGTTGGCACTTACAAGTGATCTCCTGTCAGAATGGGTAGCACTAGCATATGCCAGTCACTTGATGAAGCCAACTTGTCTGTGACCCTCTTCTTATTACCTATATCCACTGCTGTCCTCGGAGACAATTGAGAGATGGTCTTTGCACAGCCAAACAATTTTTTTAGCAGGGGGTAATCCTATTTAAAAAAAAAAAAAATTATCTCTCTAACTATTAATAGATAGCGTTATTTCAGACAGTGAAGTAGAAAATGCCAGAGATTCTCAAGGGAAAAAATGGTAGGCCTTCTTTTCTCTTACATGTAAAGTCTTCATTTCTTTGTCCAATTCTTAAATTTTGTTTCAGGGACTTCTGTTCGCTTTTGGAATACGAAGGGAAAGGTATAACCTTTCTCTGTAGGAGTTAGTTAATAAGTGAGAGGAGGGGTGATGGTGGTGAATAAGCTGGAATTCTGATTTCTGTATGTGAAATTTGATGTCATGTACCAGTGATACGTGTCTTTAGAATAATTTCAAAACTCCATGGGAAGGTGGTGGGGCGGTGCCATCTGAATCACTCACTAGGACATGAATAGGAGTAGAATATCTTTTTTAAGCCTCTGATTAAAATGGCATCGGGTGCGACTGAGCACATACAGCCTAGAGTGAATCTGCAGTTAAGACTTACCATTTTCCTGTTCTTCTTTGTTTACATAGAAGATTGAGGCCAGCTGATCTTTTTGCAGTTTGGGACTTCAGCAGAGTTTAGGCATCACGTTGTCCGAGTACCTAGTTTGCAGCATCAGTGGATGGTCTTTAAAGCAACTGGATGTTTTGAACTTGACCCAGAGAGTAAATCCATAGGTATCCATATGTGCTTGGGGAATAACCCTGATAAGGACATTCATTGTGAGTCAGCTGTGTCAAAGTTACATTGTGGTTTGGAACCTAACCTTTCCTTAAGTGCCTTGAAGGGAATGGTATAGTATATTTGCTTAGTTCATGACTTTGTACTTTGGAAGAGTGAGTCCATCCTTAGGTGCAGCAATTTCTCTTTGAAGATGAAAGCGGCTAGAAAATGTGTCTGAACAGAAACTATGTTGAAACAGAATATTAAGTTTGCAAGGTCAAGCATTGCAAAACTAAGAATGCCAGGGGAATATAGCTTTCAGTGCATAATTCTGTGGTGCATAATTTAAAACAGACTGAAAAAGCATAGTGGAGCATCATACTTCAGTATTCATCACTGTGGTTGTCTAAATGTTCAGAAATATTAAAGAAACTTGCCATTAATCTTGAAGGAATGACAGTGTTGTCATCCTGTTCATGTACCGTTATGTAGAGGTGGACATTCCACCTTTGTTTCAGAATTGCTTGCTGCAATTGCAATAGTCAATATTGCGATAGTCAAGACTCTCGGATTCATTTTAGGCTCCTTGGCCTTATGAAAGTCATGAGATTTCCCTGAAGATGGTCTTATTCCTACTGAGCATGGCTAGCTCTTCCCTGTTCGTCCTTTTTCTTTCCTCATCCCTGCTAATTTCTGCTGCTCAGCTCCTGTTACAGACTTCTTGACTACAAGTCATAATTCTGCCTTTTTGGCAAATATGGCCAAGCAGTATTGCAATTCAATGTATGAAAAATAATAAAACTTAGGCTAGGTTACTAAATTTAATATAACCTGTTAAAATAATGTGTTGCCTGACTATCTTTAAAGCTAGAGTACCAAATTGTTAGAATTCACCTAATAGACTCTGATCTATCATTGCTGTAACAAGTGGTTCAAAGTAATCCTCTTTAAGAAAATTAAAAGTCTAAGTGTATATGAGTAGCAGGACTAGCTGAAAAAGAACTGAGATTTATGCTGAGTGGGGATGGAGAGGACTGAAACCAGGGAACTGGGACTAACCAAGTGGAATCTGGAGCTGTGTGCCAGAGCACCAGGATGCTGACAAGAAATGGGCAATACAGTGGAAACGTGGCCAGGTGACTGAAGGAAAGGACCAGATGTTAGTTCTCATGCAGCTGTGCAAACTTCACCAAGCCCTTGCTGCTGCAGCAGCTACACATTTTGTTCATCGAGCTAGTTTTACTTTGTCTTTTCTGCACTCCAGCC
>NW_009226497.1:261-52850 GCF_000690835.1 Fulmarus glacialis | reverse complement strand
TCCACCCCTCTCCACTATGCTGACCAGTATTAGAGATGGAAGCAGTAGTGTGCCCATGTGAGGTCTCTATAGCTATTTATAAGGTTTAGAGAATTGCTATTCAGAGCATTCAGGGAACTTGGGATGCACTCTTGGCTGAGCAGCAAACGTGGTTACACACGGATTTGCCCATTGATTCAACATCTGTATCCTATCTGTATGCCAGCTACTTGTCCCAGTTCTGGTTTCCCGAAGGAGTTTGCTTTTTGAAGATTCATTTTGAGATCATTACAAGGGTAATCAACCTTTTGACTAGGTTCTTGTTAAGTGAGCACCATCCAGGCTGTACTGAATAAGACAGGATGTTTTTGGGAAAAAACTCAATGACATCATGAGATAAGATGATGGATATGAAGGAAACAACTGACCTAAATTACTGAAAGAGGCTTAATTCTGGCAGTTCCTGATTAGGTTTTATTTGAGCATTTGATTCAATGTTCTTTTCTTCCTAAGGTAGAATGTGTGTGTGCACATGCAATTTTGAGATTTGTTTTAATCTTGTTTTAGGGGAGTTAATAATAGCATTAATACAAGGTCAGATGAGAATTTACTCATGTAATAGGAGTATTGAGGTGACTGTGTGTTGCCAGGAGAGAGGTGGTTTGCTTTGTTTTGAAAGGTGAGAGCATTTGGAGTTAGCAACCTAATGGATATGTTTGCATGTGTTAGCTTGTAATTATATCATACGCTAATCTTTGATTTTTTTTTTTTTTTTTTAATTTCAGATTTTGATGCATACCAAGGAGATGGTGCAAAAGGTAATGCTGAGCATTTTCATTAAACAACAACCCTTAAAGAGCACACCTGGTGAATTTTTTTTATTCTAGGAGAACTGTAACCCAAACAGACCTGAAATCACTTCTTTGGATGTCTGGTTTACAAATGTAATCCTTCCTAATGGATAATAGCTTTTTTCTTTTCCTACCATAGATATGATCTGGCCCCTGCTTGAAGCCTATGTGCGACTGTTTCAAGCAAATTAGCAACAGTGCTAATTAGAGTTTACTCATAGACCTGTTACACCATGTGTTCTAGTGTTTCATTATGGTTTATTTTTTGGCATCCTTTAAACTCTGTCACAGGGTGGTTTTTTGACTATATGGAGTTTAACATGGACATAGCCATGCTGCAGTTTTTACAACTGCATTGGTTTTCCACCACTGAAGACATCAGGTTTTCATTTTTTCAAGTTAGCATTATGTAATTGTATGTATCTGCCTATTTTTTTTGTTGACATTTACTGGTGTTTCACCTTTTTCCTTGCTATGCCTTCCATATGCACCTCGGGCTTTTTTGTCTAGAGTTTGCTCCATTATCCCAGAGTATTATGGCAGTCTGGCTGGTGTTTGAACACAATCTTTTCCAAGTAGGGCATTTGAATTGTTACAAGGATCAGAGTGAGAGATGACATGAAAGGCAGAGTGTCAGTCAGAGAGAAGGATTCACATAGGTGTTTGTGTTCATCTCCAGGTGGAATTGTTCAGTAGTTCAACCTGGGGATACAAAACTTATGGGTCATAGTAGCTATATACTTATCCAAAAGGAGTGCCTTGTTCTCTGAAATATCTGCTGGCCAGAGGGGGGACTAACACAGGTAATTAGATTACAGCAGAAGAAAAAAGATGGGAGTGGGAAGATGGAAATATGAAGCATAATCTGAAAAAGTATAAGAGCAGCAGCCTAATTTGGACAGTACTGTGGTATTCTCAGTTACTGTATCCACTAGCCAATACTTTCACTAGATTTGTTTGAAATAGAGTATCTAAGGTTTTTTTTGTTTTGTTTTGTTTTTAATCCAGAATGACTTTTTTTGCAATAGTATTGTGATGGCTACAAATGGGATAGGATACCTGACTATAGTATTATCTTTCAAGCACATTGGCTAAAAATCTTATCTGATTAGCCTGAATTTGTCCAGCAGTCTTTGAATATAAGTGATCTTCTTCTGTCCTAGCAGTCCAAAGTTATTTCTGATTAGAGTTCCTGCTGTTTCTCTAGATTAGACTTGTTCACTGACTTATTTTTCTAGCATTCATTTAGTAAAATTTTAACTACTTATATTATGTACACAACTGAACAGTGATTTTTTTTTTAAACGTATCAGTGGTTTAAGTTTCATTATCCTCTTTAAATTCAAATATGTCTTAATGAAATGTACAGACTTCTCAGTAAAAACTTACTTTACGTTTTTCTGCTTTTTAGTGTTTAAGGGATAATATACGGACAATGATCTTTCTGAATCTTGAAAATTAGGTGGGACTTCAAAAAGATGGAGTGGTTCTGTTTTGTTTTTCAAAGCAGTTTGTTTCATTTAGATGAACCTTGAAGTGATTTATGGAGACACAGATTCCATTATGATAAACACTAATAGCACCAATTTGGATGAGGTCTTCAAGCTGGGGAACAAGGTAAGGAATTTTTTCTATTTAAAGCTTTCCTATATGTGTGTGTTGTAACACTGGGTGGAGCAGATAGCATTAAGAGAGGACTCCATGGCATAAGCAGAGAATAGGCCATGAGGAAGAACTTGACCACGTATGGAAGCTATGAAGTAGTAAAAGCTCAAAGTGCCCTATCTTCAGGTGTAGCTATTCTGTGCATTTTTAAAAGTGATTAAATTAAAATGAAACATTTTGTTGTATAATGAGCTTTTTTACCAATCGTAAGTTACCAGTATCTGAATACTTGGTAAGCCAAAATGTAAGGTACAATTCGTCCATATTAGTTCCAGTTACAACGTGAACACAATTTTGATTTTAATGATTTTTGTTTTGACATGAGAGATGTCTATCAGTTTAGTTTTCTTTAGTTATGTAGTATGTATTACACTCTATGTACCATCAGATTTCCAGTGGTAAAATAAAATATTAATTTCCAAGGTATACTAGATACGGAAGAGATGTGTTTGATTAGCAGTTGGCAAATTGACGATGTTGGCAATTTATGGCTCTCTAAAATTGTGGAAGAGAAGTGAGAAATGTTCCAGAACATTTTAAAGAAAAGATGTGAGAGAAGTTGTTTTTGAAAGATGGAAGAAATTGTGATGAAAATGAGAGCTATGGAAGCTCTAAAAAACCCCAAAAAACCATAGAGGTTTTTTTCAGTATAATATTAAACAAAAGTCATGTATTTTTAAGGCAAGAGTGATTCTGGGTTTTTTTTAGAATACTTCTGCCTTCATGCTAAGTTGGTACTTTGAGAAGTATGCATCTCAGGAGCATGGAAAAAGGAATAATATCTTGATGTCATAACCGAGTAGCAGGAGAGCTGATGGCATGGATGAAAGAAATCTCTCTCTTTTGTTTGCCACATACAAGACTATATATAATTTCAAGTGTATATACACTAGAGTGTGAGAAAGTTTAATCTTACTCTAGCCACGTGTGTGTGTGTGTGTGGTTTCGTTGTGGTTTGGTTTTTGTCCCTCCCATTTGCTGGCTAAACATTATAGAAGAACAGTTAAATAATACAATTTTTATAAAGTCTGCCAGGATCATCATCATATGTTAAATACTTCTGACTTTGATTCAGGTTTACTGAGAGAATAGGTAGGTTTTTGAACTTGTCACCTGCTTAATGATTCTTTTTAAGAGTCAAATGTTAGGCTTTTTTATCCCATGTACTTCTGTATCCTATACCAGTTGGTTTTTTTTAAAAAAAAAAAACCACAAACCAAACAAAAACAACAAAAAACCCCCAAACAAACCCCAAAACCAAAACAGATGTGTTTTGATTAATGTTTTCATATTGTATACTTGATTTTAAAAGTGAGTAAACTTATGTCTGTAAATACACTCAACCCTAGCATCACAATTGTGAAATTATTCTTTCTGTGACATAAAAAAGTGGTTCTTGTGTTTCTTGTTCCACGTGTTTCTTGTTTGTTTGTTTGTTTATTCCTCAAGAAAGTGGTAGTGACTTTTTTGCAAACACTTCTATCATTTAGGTTTTCCTCATTTTGCACAATTCATATAAACAATTTTCAGGATAGACAATTGTATCTGTTCAGAGGAACACTCCAAGAAATGTCACTGTTCTGTTGCTTAATAATTTCTTTCCCAAAATTTCGTGTTCAAAGACGAGGGATATTTACATTGCATTCATGATACTTTTGCTTTAATGTAGACTGTTTGGAAGGCACACAGGTTTAATGCAAACAATTACTGTGAGAGCAGTTAAGAGTATGTACCCCTGTTCTGATGTAAAGTGTGAATTTATAGGTTGTCTTCAGCGATGAAGCATTCCTCTGAGAGATTAATTTTGTTTTTCCATTGGAGAAAATTCTCTCATCTTTTTTCTGAATTTTCCCATCTAATGCCTTGTCTCACAGTCTTCTGGTTGTGTTCGCTCCCGCCCTTTATCCCCCATTATTTATATCCATGCCCCTTTTAGTCATTACTCAGCAGAATTTCATACGTTTCTCATTTTCTGTGCATCCTTGTCAATCAGATTTGCTGGTACACTCAATGCTGCACTGTTGCTGGTTTTTAAGCACTTAATTAGTATGATGTAAAAAAAAATTGAAAAGACTTAAAAAAATAGCAGAAGAATGTTCAGAGGAATTGTTTGACTGATTTGCTTTAATTAACAAAATATGAACCTCTTGGCAAAATGGTTGTGCCTCATGATGTCCTTCATAATTTATAAATATACAAGGGATATAAAACTCTAAGGATAGACCCATATTATTAAAAGTGTTGATAGTTCCTGCAGTAGGAAAAATGGAGATCTAAGTGAGAAAAAATAAATACACACATATACATACACAGCAAAAATTTGTGAAGAAAGTTTTGGTTAAAACTGGTAGTGTGGGCCCAAAGCTAGATAGAAAACCAATGAGATTTTATGCTGAAAGTACTGTTCCTGTTTTAGTGAGGGTTATGCGTTAGAGGGCAAATGAACTTTAATTTATATAAAACTTCAGTGAGGCATGAGAAGGGGATAGTTCATAGTTGGTGGTCTCTGACAAGAGAACTGGAAGTAATGGAGGAGTAAAAGTGGATAGGGAGATACTGAAAATCAAGAGGGAAAAAAATTTGTAGAGGAAAGAAAATGAAGAGTAGAAATGTGAAGACAGAACAGGACATCTGAGGAGTGATACGCAGATATTCTGTTGAAGAAAGTAAGGTAAAAATGTATGAAGAAAGAAAAATGCAAGTGGGGACCTTCTTGACAAGCCAGTAGGTGGGTGAACGTGTACTGGAACCAAGGTTTGTTGTTGAAAGTACACGCTGTTTTGAGATGTTGCACTTCTGTCCTCTCAGAATAGAGTTAAGAAATGTGGAGCAACTTGATATTTGGTACTATATTAAGACAATATATCAAGTGCAATTTCAAGCTTTTGTATGTGGGTAAGACCTAGCCTGTGTGTAGAAAAATGGTACCTTTTCCTCTCAAAGAAATCAGGCTATAGAAAATGTAGGCATATTGTGGGGAAGGGTATAAATAAACACTTGCCCATTTGTGCATGTTTTTCCAGAACATACACACACAGAGCTCTGGTCTGCAGTCACAGTTCTCCTTCCCCTCCCTGGTTTAGGGGAAAAAAAAAAAAAACCAACCAAAAAAAAAAAAAAAAAAAAAAAAAAACCCCATGCCTTTGCAAGGCACCTTTTTTATAAAGCGATTTCCATATTCTGTCTAAGTGACTGTCTCTTATTTTTTGCTAGTGGATCCCTACTCTGAAATTCCTTGTTTGATTATTTTATGTGAGAGGCTAGATGGAGCAGCTGCCCTAGTAAAACAGGCAGTTATCTGCAAGGTCACATTCAGTCCCATGCTTCTCTGCCCTGCTTAATTTTGTTAGGGAGTTGGATATACCAAGCTGTAAATCCTGAAGAAGCCAATGGGTGAACCTTAATTTTAGTAGTAGCTCATAGTTACTACTGTGTACTTAATTTCACCATTAATGATATCTGACGAGTCTTTAAAATGTGTATGCAAACACACAGTGTGTAATGTTACTTGTTTTAAAACTTAAGAATTATACACTTCTAGATGGAAGTTAAATTTCTCCATAGTTATTAAGGTGTTACGTTTGGTTTTAATGTTGGTGCATTCACAGATCAAAAGTGAAGTGAACAAGCTCTATAAATTGTTGGAAATCGATATTGATGGAGTCTTTAAGTCCTTGCTACTGTTAAAGAAGAAGAAATATGCTGCTCTGACTGTGGAACCAACAGGAGATGGGAAATATGTAACTAAACAAGAACTGAAAGGATTGGATATAGTCCGAAGAGACTGGTGTGATCTTGCAAAAGAGACTGGAAAGTGAGTTTCTTTGTGGCATTGTCCTCTTTGTTTTGTTTTAAACAGTACGTGCTTCATAAACATTTGGAATCATGTGGCTGTTTCCTGAACAGTGCAGATTGGTGACTAATATCTGTGTTAGGGCATCTTAACTGATTTTTGTAGGAGATAGTGACAACATTACTTTTTGGCATTGGTAACAGATAACACTTGTGCAAGTCCAAATGTCTCTAATTTCACTATCTGTTTTTGCATCTTCTGTGGAAGCTGTGCATTTGAGTTGTCGCAATTTTGTATATGCAGTTTAATAAACGACAGCTGAAATCTTGTGAAAATGGTAGGCGCTATCAGCATTTGGAGTCATAGATTTTAGGTCAGATTGTTTTTCAAAGATGGTTAAAGAAGCTGATGGTTAGCTCTTTCAGCATCCTCTAATAAAGCGGGAAGTGCACCAGATGAGATTCTTCTGATACTTCATTATGATGGATATTGGATTGATGATTTATTAGTTGTCATTGCACAGGGCATTTTTGTACCGAAATTCAATAGAGATAATACATTTAGCACTGTAGAAAGAAAACTGGAGTGGGTGGAGAGGTGGTCATTTGGGGGCTGACTCAACTTACATTGCGTACTGCCTCTTGAAAACTTAAATAAATTGTGGTCCAAATGTATCCAAAAATGAATACTTTTTTACATCTGTAAAAATACACCACACACTTGCTTACTGTTCTTAAGACTTGCATTTTCTAAGAAAAGATGCATCATAATAGAAGCAAATTTTTCCAAGTTAGGAATGTATTAGTAATTAAAGCTATACAAATGTTTGAGAGTGTTCTTTAGTGACTAACTCTTCTGCAGCTGGCAGATCTTCCAACTACATTTTACAGAAATAGGCAAAACTTTGCTTACTTGATACGTTCTCTTGTCCCCCATCTTAAGATACCTGCTATGGAATAATAAATAGCAAAATGACATGGGAGCAGAAAATAGAAACCCATTGCACTCAACAATTCCAAATCACTGTTTAACATTAGAACTATTTACAATAATTTGCTTTTAGTAAAATAAGTAAATAAATAAAACACAACATGAAATATCCTGGCAGATTTCTATAAATTTCCCATCAGACTTCATCCTCATGCTCTTTAATTTCTAGAAGTAACTCAGTGGAAGAGAGGACTGTGTTTATTGTAATGGTTTTGCTTTGCATGTGTTAAACTTTTCTTCATTTCTGAACTGTTTTTACAGCTATATAATCGGTCAGATTCTTTCTGATCAGCCTCGCGACATAATTGTGGAAAATATTCAAAGGCGGCTTATACAAATTGGAGAAAATGTGATCAGCGGTCAGATCCCAGTAAATCAGTTTGAAATAAACAAGGTAAATGATGCCTCAGCTCTTTTCTGTCTCAGAAGAACTTTACCATTCCTGAATATATTGACTGCTGATAAAAATCTTTTTAATCCTTATGATGCTGTGAAATATCAGGAGTTTTATTAGATACTGAATAGCGCGGAACATACTGCAAAGATCCTATGATATGAGAAAAAATACCTTGTGGGGCTGGAGGCCAGTCTTACTTCCTCAGAATAGTAACTTTGTGTCTTGTCCCATCCTGCTGTCTTCCCCACTGATTCTGCACTTTGAGAATGACATGATAGCTTATGCTTTTAGGAGAAGTTTTCTCCTACATTGTCATTTTATATTTCAGGTTTAAAATACATCAACTGAAGAATGCAATGGAAAAGAATCAAACATTCTGTTTTCTAGAAAACCCATATAGAAGCATACTATTGTTAGTTTATTTCCCTTCAAAGCTCTGTAGAAGAAAGCTAATAGTCATTTTGAGATCTCATTCAAGACTTTCCTGCAGGAAGAAGTAAAATACTCTGCTTTATCTACAGGAGTGTTGGCAAACAGCATTGTGGTTTTTGTTTATTTTTACGAATCCTCAATGAAACCAATATTTTTAACTCCAAAAGCCTCCCCCCGCTGCTAGGGGGGTGTTTCACTAATGAATTGACAGTACATGGCTCTAATAGCCCCTCTCATGGCTCTAATAGAAGAGATTTCCCAAATTTGCTCCACCCAAAGTCTCTTTCTTTTGCCAGCCGGACATCTGTCTGCTCTGTAAGACTGTTGTTAATCAATCAGTTAAGAAATGTGTTCAGGTTGTCATATGAGTGTTAGAGAAATCAGTGATTTTTATGGTTGACTTAAAAAAAAGACTGTTCTGATGCAAATATTCTAAGAGTACTTAGTATCCCAGTAAAAGATATATATGGAATAATTTTCACTTTAAATGCTGAGTGTTCCTCTGTTTTACTACTATGGAAAAAAATAAATAATGTATTTCACTATTAAGTCAAATGTAAAAGTTGTTTCTAAGAATTGGGATGATGGTAAATATTTAAACGTAGCATTTTCTTTTATGTAAAAGAAAACTCATTGTGGAATCTCAGTAGTATGAGAAACACGGAAATGTTTAAATCCAGTTGTATCCTCTTGCTACAGAGCTTGTTAAATACACTTAACTACTTGATATTCAGATTTGGTGAACTGGTGTAGGGGTAAGAGGGTAATCTCTGCCTGTATTTTTGTATTTTGTGTAATGTTTTCATCTTCAATTTAGTTTAGTTTTAAAACAACTGCATTATATCTGTAACTGTTTTGAACTGTTGTGCTTTTAATGTAATGCATTTTTCAGACAATAATTGTAAAAGCATCTTCTTATTTTATTAATAGTAACATTTTTAAAGTATGAAGGACTGGTACTTAGACCTTAATGTCTGGAAAATACCTTCATTACAATTTTTTCATCTTACTTTTTTGTGTTGCAAATGTATTTGTGAATAGTAGATGGATGGAGATAGCTACTATGTAATCTTCTCTTTTAAAGTTCTGAGTTGTCCATCACTGAAGTAAAATACTCTTCTCACAGTTATGTTTCTGTTTCCTCCTTTGGTCTCTTAGGCATTGACAAAAGATCCACAGGATTATCCTGACAAAAAAAGCTTGCCACATGTGCATGTTGCCATGTGGATAAACTCTCAAGGAGGCCGAAAGATGAAGGCAGGAGACACAGTGTCATATATAATTTGTCAGGTAAAAATGTCTTTGTTTATAGCTAAATACTAGGTATTGCTTTGAGATATGGCAAAGAAAACCAACTCAACTCCTGGAAAAAATGTTTTGGCATTTCTTTGTAGTGAGGTTATGTTATGGTTTAAAATAGTCAGTTTTCTGTACTAAATTTAGTTTTATAGAACCAGAAAGAACCACTGTGATCAGCTCAGCTCATCTGACTACTTCCATATAGTGGCTGATAAAATTTCCCTGAATTAATTTCTGTTTGGAACTAGAACTTATTTTTAAGGAAAATACCGAGTCTTTGTTTTGAGGAGAAGAAAATTCTGGTGGTGAAGAGCCTGTCATTCTTGGAAAGCTAATTGGTGGTGGTGGTTAAATAGTGTCATTGTTATTTCCAGTCTCAACCTGTGTCTTTTGAATTCAGTCATTGGACCTAGCAGTACTTCTGTGGGATAGACTGGGGAATTTGAGAAACTTTCTGTTTTCAGGTGTTTATCCTATAAATGCTTATCATTATCTCACAAATATATATTCCGCTTCGGATTTGCTATTTTAAAAAAAAAAAGTTGGATTAGATGGACCAAGGGATCTTTTATGCCAAAATGATGGACTTGGCAATGTGACTTCTACAGTGGACCACTATTTCAGCTCCTTCATCGTTAAAAAATGAAAGATTTTTTTATTTAATTGAGAGCCTGGCATGACAAAGCTGCCAAGACTTATGAGAGCTGGGCTATGGGTACGGCTAAGCAATGGCAATACAAAAGAAGAATGTACTTGTTGAAAGAAGGGAACTGAAGGAATTGCATTGTAATTATTTTTGCAAAGCAGCTGGATGAGCTGAATAGTCCTAAATTAATTTTGTTCTGAATACTAAGTTGTCTGAAAGGAGTAGGAGGGACCAATGGCTTGCAGTCTGTCTTTATTAGTGATGGGTTTTCAGTCCGTAGTTGCTGACCCTATTGAAGCCAGTAGCTCATCTTAACTGAAAAATGAAGGTGTCGTATATTAATGCATTAGTTTCATTTTGCTGTAAAAAAGGCAAAAAAAGGCAAAAAATAAGCTGTGGTACTCCCCCCCGGCCATCCTCTAGGGTTTACTTATGTTACTGGATGCTTGCTAAAACACTACTTTAAGTTCTGCTCTAAGATTTTTGACACACATTAAAAATAAAATTTCCTAGCGTAGTTGTGGACTAGGAATACGATTCTACAGACCGAATGAATTACGTTTTCCAGAAGAGTACCATCTTCTTAGAGTTGATACTTAATTCCTCCATGAATACTGTTTTCATTTTAATTATTGCCTTCCCAAATTGAATTGTTTTTTCCTTATCTTCCTCTCCCAAGTTGGAGAAGAATGTAATGTATACTCTAACCTCTGAGTGGTGTTTCTCTCTTGGCTTGAGATGTCACCATGTGTTTCTTTCAGTATTTCCAAATATTTCAGAATTTCCTCTTTCAAATAGATACTATTGCCTCTGTCGTTTATCTGCATGCCAATGAATGATGGTCCATTCTCTGACCATTCATTCTATTTGTTTCTTTATAGAATCGAAGAATATAAATTTCCTAGCAAAACAGATATAGTTTTGATATCCATGACTTAGAATTTGCTTGTTGTGCAAAATGATAATGCTAGTTTAGTACAAAGTGAATCCAAAATGCATGCCCTCCGCGTATTTTTAACTGGGCTGATGGTTACAATGTGTTTTCATTGTGCATTTCAGAATTGACAGATGGGACTGTTTACTCTGTCTACTCTTACTGATTTGCACGTGTAGGCTGCAATAATACAAGCTGGATTTACATTCTTGAACTTGCTAGTTGATGCCAGCATCAGCAATGCAATTTTTTTTTACTACTGCTGGATTTGTATTGGATGCAAAAGAGAGTGATTGTGTAACAATTTTGCATTCAAATAATGCATAATATTTGAAGCATAATCCTTTGTATAGACTGAATGTGGATTTTACTTTTTTCACACTTAGTTTTGTATGTGTCTCCTGTCTTAGGATGGATCAGATCTCAGTGCCAGCCAGCGAGCATATGCTCCAGAACAGTTGCAAAAGCAAGACAATCTTACTATTGATACTCAGTACTACCTGTCACAGCAAATACATCCAGTAGTTGCTAGAATATGTGAGCCCATAGAGGGAATTGATTCAGTTCTTATCGCAACGTGGTTAGGTAAGTCTTCTAAATTAAGTTTATTTAAAGAATTACAAGAGACAAAGTGAGAAGTTTTAATGTATGTTTCTTAACAGAAATGCTTCCCAAAATCAGTCTTTTTACAATGAACAATAGCTGTGTTACACAGTCTGTGGAAAGCAGCTTGGATTGTAAGTGTATTTCTATGATTTTTGCAGAATACCATTTTTCAGAAGATGCTCATTAACATGAATTTAATCTTATAATCCTTGTTTCAGAGTTGCAAAAATTTACTGTTCATAAATGACAGTACTATTGCATGTCTTTGAGATTTCCTTAAGTTACTAAATTAGTTCTGGAGAGTGCATCCAGAACTAGCATCTTTCCAGAGAGAAACCCTAGCATCTCTAGCACCTTCCAGGGAGAAAGCAGTCATAGTTATAATGAAAGGATACAAATTTTTAGTAGGGTGTAAGTGAAGACTTTTGTTTGCTAGAACTGACCTGGTGGATAATAGAAACATAAAACCTTAGTAACAGTCTTGCCTGCTCCATATGGAGAAACAAAGTGACCCAAAAAAAAAAGTGCTGTAAAAATTATGACTAATGCTAGTGACCCGCAGAATCACCAGTTTTTATTCAAATGAGCAACAGGGAATTGCTCGTTAGAGTTGTTTTTCCTCTTAAGAGGGTGTTAAAGGAATTAGAATTAGAGATTTTTCTGCCCTACTCTGCCTCTGTCTTCTCTATTCCCTAGGCTTCTTACTTAGAAAGAAGTATAGATGTTGAAAAATTGTTAACAGTTTTATCCGGTCTCTTTCCATGAAAATACAATGCTGTGTGTGTAATCCTTTTAGTGTTGTTTCCTCCCTAAAAATGATTCACCAACAGACATGATGGATCTTCTTGATAAACAGAAATTTTGTGATTCGTATCCCACATCTAGTTCATTATTTTTAAAACTGTTACTCAAGGACACAGAAAAAGTTGCTAATCTTGCTGGCTGCTGAGTTCTTGACAAGACTGTCCTCTCCCACAAGGAAACTTTTTTAGAGAGTTGCACTGTGTCAGTTTAATAATCTCCTAATTGATGCTATGTCCATGTCTACAGGAAGTTCAGACCTGCAGAAATTATTTTGTTCAGAATTTTGGAACGCTCAAAGGAAGAGTTAGTCCTCAGCATTTTGTGTTTAGGTAATGGCCAAGGTCCAGGATTTGGTCACTGAAAACCACCCGGCAGCATGTTGCCTTCAGGACCATTCACCTGGGACACTGCATCTCTGTAGCTTCCTTACTAACAGCGGGTTCTGCTCATGGTGGGCTTGCAGTTTGCACTTAAAATGTGTGCAAGTAAGTTCCTGTCTTACAGGAATTTTGCTTGTTCTGGGAGGCTGCGAGGGTATTTCTTGGAGGCATTTGATGTTGCAGTGTGTCCTCAACAGCTCTGGTGCTTTGAGGAGGTGTCAGCCCTGCTTCACACGTGCAGGCTGACCATACAAATCATTCTGTTTATGTGGCAGGGCCTTGGTATACAACTTCCCCTTGATGTCAGGGTGGACTATGTGGTATGCCTGACTGAAAAGATCAAGCACTCTGGGTTAGGTTGAAGTGGTTTAAAATAGGCAGTAAACTTGTACTTCATTTAGGTAAAAGACAGGAAAGATTTCTGAAGCTAATTGGTTTTATTTGGCAAAAACTGTTAGTCTTGTAGAGTTAAGCTCAAATTCAGAATTGTTCCTTATTCACAACTGGCTCCCTTCAGGCACCTAAATTAAGTGCCCAGATCTTAAGAACTGTGTGCCACTTGATAGCATCTACTGTTTGCAAATGCCTATGCTGCTTTTTGTGCAATAGTATGTTCAAGATGAAAATTTCTTTTATGGTCTGTAATAGCATCATGCAGCTGAGAGTTTATTAATAGTCCACAATTGTCAGTCTGAAAACCTGTATGTATCTATTACAATCTTAGATCTGAAATGTGTTCAGTTTGACCTTGCTGTGCTGTAAAAATATTATCTCCTTCTCCAGCTTTGTTTTCTTGGGAATGCTTAAATTGAGCTTGGGGGTAAAGTCAGGTCTTTTTCAAAACTTCTGCTCTGCACTTAATCAGAGTTGTACATAAATCGTTGCAAGCTGAAGTTATCTTACAGCTTTTTTTTAACAGTATCGGAGGGATAGTCAAGTGGTTTTGTTTCAAAGAAATTGAAGGTAGTTTACAACATACAAAAGTGTACAAGATACTTGAGTCCAGTTTGCTAGAACAAGCAAACATGAAAACCGTTTACTGTTCTGTGTTGCTAAGTTGGGCTTTTTTGCTTAGTATTTTCATCATGTTACACATCCAAATTCCTGTCATTTTTCCTATCTTGTTGCAAAAGAGCATATTTTTCTGTTCTGAAGAAGAAAGCTGGTGTTCTGGAGGATATCTAAGTGTCATATCTGTGGACCAAAACTTGGTTGCATTCTCATTGTGTGCGTCTTCCTCTGCCTGATCTGGTCTATTGTGTTATGCAGGGTATGTGTCTGCATAGGGAGAATGGTTGTAGAAAAAACATCTCAGTTTCGTATTTAACGGAATCTCTTTATAAGGTGAATGTTTCATTGATATGTCACCGCATTAGTCCAAGTAGATAAAATTGAGCTCTGCTTAGGGAAGCTTGGCTCATAGCAAAACAGTGAAAATTCTTTGTTCTGTCTGTGCTCAAAACAAGTTATTTTAAGCTATTTTAGATGCCGAAGAACAAAAGCAAATAACCACACCTAAAAATTGCAGAGAACTCCTTAAATATCATATTTATTCACTATGGAATCAAGCTGAAAATTGCCTTTTGTTTTTGGACATTTTGGGAGGTCTGCCTAGCTTTTGAGAGATGGAAATTCATTGTTCCTAAAAACAAGACCCTCATGGGCGTACTCCTGCATTCACTCTCTTTTTCCTGAAGTTCTCAAGAAAAAGCAGTGACAAGATGAGGATTGTTACGGTTTCTGAAACTAAGTAAAGTGTGCGATCTGATCAGTAATATCATTCAATAAATCTGATCTTCTTAAATGCTTGGAGACCTTACTTCATCCTGAAGATACCTATAGCTTTTAAACGAAAAGAACTGTATTGGTAGAACAATTCTCTTAACGTATTTAAAGTAAGGGGTTTTTTTGTTGATACTTGAGTACTGCTCCTGGTCTCAAAGAAAAATCACATGTTATTTCTGTGTTGTCAAAAGTATCTAAACATTATGGAAGGAGAGTCATTTAACCATGAGATTTTTGTAGCTGTTACTGCGTAACATCATTTTCTCTAAATTATGGAAGTTGCTGACTGCTGTCTTAGACTGTGTCATGGTCTTCTGAAAGAGATGCTTGCCGGTGGATGTGCACGTTGATGCTCTGCAGATTGCTTGGCATTTGGGCATTTCTTAGGAAGGCTATCTAATTTCAGGGAGTCATTACTGGGTCCTGATGAGGCTTGTCATTAAGAGTACTGCCCAGTACCGGTTCCTCATTCCACGCAGTTGTCTGCATGTTAGCTGGTCCTTGTAAGGAAACCCACCACCACCTTGAAGATGCTGTCTTTTTTTTTTTTTTTTTCCCGTCTTCCTAGAGAGTCATTTAATAGGTGCCTTTAGTAGACTATTTAGCAGCTACTCGGGCTGACCCTTCTGACAGAAGCCAGGACAGTTGTGCTCTCCTTGTGGCACGCACAAATTACATCAGGTTCTGTCTTGGTTTTCTCACATTAGGGAGTGAAGCGAGAGGAGAATGATGGAAATTAAGATTAAAGTAATGACAAAACTTCATGGCAATACAGTAATAAACCCCGAAGTGTATCGATTTTGCTGTCTGTGCTCTAGCTGGGGTTTTTTTGAGATGCTCTGGACCTGCTTAGACACAGAGACTCGCTGAAGTGCGTCGCGTGTTCTGACTGCGCAAGAGGCCGTTTTAAGGACCCCGTGCAGAAGGCACGCTAGCTTTGCAGCGCAGGAGGATCTCTGAGAAAAATAAAAAAAGCCCGCGTTTCCGAAGGGCAGAGGCCTTGGCCGCCCGGGGTTAGATTCAGAGGGCGGGCGGGCCCGGCCGGGCGCCGCGTCGCCCTGACTGAAATGCGCGGCCGTAGCCTCGCGGTGGCAGCACCGGATGCCGTTTCCCTGCCTCTCACAAAATGTCTACCGGGCAGAGGTACTCGCGGGGAAACTTTCCGTGCTTCCTGACTGACCTGCGGCTGAAATACGAAATCCAGGGAAAAGCCCTCGGCCTTTGTTCAGCGGGCCGCGGGGAAACCGGCCGGCGTCCTGCCAAGCGGCTGCCCGGCGGCCGAGGCTCTGGGGCGGCCCTGCCTTGCTGCCTGCCGCGCCGTTCTTCCCTTGGGGAGGGTGGAGGCACGGCGGTAGCGGTGTGCGTGGAGGGACGTGTAAAAACGATCTGCAGAAATGTTATTTTTGAAATGCTGCGATGAGTAAAATTTATTTGACCTTTTTTCAGTTTCTTGAGTGACCTCTTTTGCTTGCTAGTTAGTGAATCTTTTAATAATTCTATTAAATAACTCAGGAACAAGTCCTGGAACTTGCTTTTATTATTTACTTTTGTCACGCTAGGTTCATCCACGTTTTTTTAATGTTACATTTCTTGGTCACGCATGCAATCTTGCAGTTTTGTTGAGGTCAGAAAGCTTACCTGTGGTACAGGTAGTTTAATGATAGACCTGAAGATTTCCATGTCACAGTAAGTCAAAGTCCCTTTGATTTTTCCTGATGTCATGGAAAAAAAAGAAGAGTTCAGAGAAGTTCACCGATTGGTCTCATCCTATTCATTTTAAAATTACCAAAACCAGATACTTTTTTTTTCCCCCCACTCATCAGATAGTCCCTGTTGTGTTTACCAAGTAGGGTAATATGACCAGTGTGACCTGGTCCGAGAGCATACCAGTTAGTGTGCTGAAATGGATTAATTGAACCAACTAACTGTTCCTGAAAGGAGATAATAGATAAAATAGGTTCCCAATTCCACAAGATAATTAAGGCAGGCATGTTCTTTAAAAGCCTGATTTGTAGTCCCTTTGATTTCACTGGGGCTGTTTGCACACCAAAAGTTAGATGTACACTTGAATCATCACAATATTTTTCCTGTTGTTTTCTCCAGCCAAAACAGCTAAGAAAGTTCAGAGATAGGTGTGATTTAAATTATTTCAATGAATAACTTTTTTTCTTTTTCCTGTTAAATTATTACCAAATGTCCAGATGCTTATTTGCTGTCATTGGTTTTGACTTAATATTGGAAAACTGCAGTTGTCTGAAGACCAGAATTTATCTCCTTTTATCTTTTATTTAGTGAACTAATTTGCTCTATATTTGCCTTTTGGGAAACAACCAAAGATAGATTTCTAGCTGAACTTTAATGGCATCTGTATCGGAAAGTTGCAACGATGTTTTTTCATTCCACTTCTGAACTCAGAGTAAACTGAGAATTTTTGTTTGTATTCACCATTACTGTCTTAGATCCAACCTGCTGCATACTTAGTTGATTTTTTGCAAAATCTTACTACTAAATTCAAGTCCCTTTTCTAAACCTTTTATATACTACCTGTGTGTTGCAGAACATATTTTTTTTTCTAAAACAGCAAATATATTACCAACCCTTTTAAAAAAAAAAAAAGAAAGAAAGAAAAAAAAAAACAAACAAAACTGCACAGTCTTTTTTGGGGGGTACCATATGTATTAGAGTGTAAAATAAGCTATTAGCAATGTTTTTTGCTATGTTTGCTCTTCCTTTTAATGAATAGTAGAGAACTGTATTAAAAGTTTAAGAACCTCTTGGAGGTGAATTGTTACCCTTATGCATTGACATGTGTTTCTTTTGATAAAATTGGGAAGATTGATTAAATTTTAGTGAAATCCCTATTCTATCAAGAACTAAACAAACTTATTTGGCAATGGAATTCTTCCTTGTCCTTGAGTTTGTTTTATGATTGCAAAATAGAAATTCAGACTAGCGATAGTCAAGTCACACATATCAAATCTTTTATGTAAAGACAATCTATATCTGCATGTGTAACAGAACTGTTTCATATGTGCAATAATATTTGTCTAGTTTAACTGAATATTGTTCCCAAACATTGTCTTTAAGTCTCCTGGTACTGTGCAGTAAGGTTAAGAACAACTATAAAAATCTAGCTTCACTTTCTATTTGTAATCTTTCTTGCTCTTCCTATAGTAATTATTACATTTGTTACTGAAGTTTACACAAGATATGGGTTAATACATGATAACCTGTTACTTGGCTTAATTAGTCTCTGTTAAAAATATTTTTTTAAGTGCTTCTCTTTGATCTTTTCTTCTTAATAATAAAGTAAGCCATAGTTTTCCAAACGTTTTCTTCTACGTGCTCATTCGATTAGTTTTTTTTTTCCTAGCATGCGCTATTTGCTAGAGTTAACAAAAAAAACCTGTAAATGGGATACATGGACTTTTAAAAGGTTACACATGACAAAGGATGACAAAACCCGTGGATTTTTATTAAGTTTACTTTGGCAGTCTTATTCCTAGGGCAGTGAACTTCGTGCTTGCTTGCTTATTTACTTATTTGTGGTTGAATCAGTATTTTTAGGATCTCTTTTGTGTATTTATTTGTTTAAAATCTTGAGTTCTGGCAATCAAAAATAAAGCATTTTGTCTCCAGTGCTGCCGTTTTAAATGCTGCTGCTGAATTTTAACCACTGCATTAGATTGAAACCTACATGCTGTTAACCACTGAGCCAAAATGAAATCGACCACTGCATTGAAATCAGAGTTGGCAGTTGTATACGGACTTGAAGGAGTTGCTAATAGCAGTGCACCCGCGTTTCTTTAATGGGGTTTTTATTCTCTGTTTTCAGTTTTAATGGTGCCATTTTGATTTAAAAACTGTTTCTTAATAACGATGCACATTTTTTATTGAAATATTTTCAGTGTAACTTAAGAAGAAAATAACAATAAAGCCATCCGTTAGGAGTGTTTTCCTCAGAAACAAAATGTTCTGTTGCATATTCCCATGATAATGCAGTGTGCTTGTTTTATTTATAAAGCAATCTTGCGTAAGAAGATAAGTAAGAAGATTTCTTCATGTTTCGTGAACCTTTATTCGTGGTTAAAAATTGTAAAATGTATTTATGTTTTATAGAGGAAGTTTTGCTAAGGAGAGATTTTCAGCTTCTGAATTTACATTTTGTAACTTTCTTTTGAATCTGCTTCACCAAGCATATGAAAAATGAGCCTACTTGCATGGTTGACCTCTTAGTCTTTTGAAATTTTTGTTTCTTATTAATAGGACTGGATCCTTCCCAATTCAGAGTCCATCACCATTACCATAAAGATGAGGAGAATGATGCCTTGGTTGGTGGCCCAGCTCAGCTCACTGATGAGGAGAAATACAGGGATTGTGAAAGATTCAAGTTTTGCTGCCTCAGATGTGGAACAGAAAATATTTATGACAATGTCTTTGATGGTTCGGTTAGTTTTTTTTTTTCCTGTTTCATTTCAGTTCATCAGTGAGGGAGAAAAATACTTGTAGAGAGAACGGCTTTTCAGATAGGATTCGTATGATGTGGGAGAAGATACCATATTGTTTGAGTCCTGCTATTTATAGCTTTGGAACAGAAATTTGCTGATAGGATAGTGCTGAAATATTTTTCCCATTTTTGCGTTTCAGCTGTGCCGTCTGGCAGAACGTGTGAGATATCTGGCTTCATTAATCTGTTTGCCCACAGTAGTGAATGATTGTTGCTGTAACTTTTTAAGGAATCCTTATCTTAACACCTAGTAACTTCCAGTTCTCTGTTTAATGAAACTTTCATATAGCAATGGCAATTTCTTATCCTAAATCATATTAATTGGAATGAAGCAGTTTTGAAACTTGTGTTTATCTTGCTACATCCCACCTCCCTTCTTGACAGTAAGGTTTTTCTGTGTTATCTTTCCTTCTGTCTTTGTGTATTGAACATAAAAAGTCATAGGGGTACATTCTTGTTGAGACGTTCTGCCAAAAAATGTATCTCTGTCCTTGGATCACAACTTGAAATAGGGCCAAGTATTTAACTCTACAGAGATGTTATGTATGTATTAGTCATTGGCAAATTAGCAAGCTTCAGAGTAGTGAAAACCTTGAAACTGAAAGCAAATAAATCTTTTATCTAAATTAAAAGTAATTATTTTAAGTTAATTTGGACAAACAGCAGATGTTTTGCATTTTTTTGAATCAAAATAAAGCAGTCTTTGGAAGCAAGTAAGAGGAAAAGACACAAATCGAGTGATACTTTGTGAATCCTTGACTTTTGTTCATTGCAGCTGTAAATAAGATAGTTAATTGCATGTAGGCTCGACAACTTGCAGATGGGCTAACTGGAGAGAAGTGGATGTCAAACTCCTTTTTTTAAAAAAAAAAAAAAAAAAAAAAAAAAAGCCCCACCAAACAACAAAAGAATCCCCTAAACCAAACCAAAAAACCCGCCTCTCTTCCACCTGGAATTATTTAGTGTTGTGGGTGGGGGTTTAACCAAGATGGCTCACAAAAGCTAAGTCTTACCTTGAAGGAAAGTTTTCTAAAAGTTGTATAACTGTCCAACCTACCAGCTGGTTGTTATTTTAATGAGAACTCTACCAACTTAGTTTCAGCTGTTCACACATCACTTCCAGGTTCTGAAATTTTAATGTCAGGTGTTCAGAAGGTTTTGAAAGTAAGGGGAATGAGATGGTGTAAAACTGTAAGAGCTATTCTTTGCACTTGCAGAAGATAAAAGATGATCATGTTATTTTTGTTTAACGAGGTTTGTCTCTACTAATTTCATAATCAGTATCTATAAGGTTGATTTCAATGTTCTGATCAGTGGTCTTGGGCAGAACTTTGATGTCCCTGATAAAACAACAAACCTGTGTTGTTTGGGGGGAGACAGGGGAGTGTGATTTGCCCATAGATGAATTTTTTTTACTCCACATCATTTTTTGAATGATTAACTTTGTAGCAGGTGAAGAAGCATGTTCTCCAAAAGACCTTTCATTAAGAAGAGATTGGGAAAACTGTAGGTCAGAGAAGTCTTTATATGGGTGTGGCCAACTGTCATGGGAAGAAAGAAGGCCTGGATATTAAAGGCCCTTTAAGACTATTATTTTTAAAAAATATGTATTATGTCTAAACTCCTGTGATACCTTCTGCTACCATCATCTGTTGTAATGATGCATGCTGTTTTTACACTTCTGTTTTCAGGGGCGATTTATTGAACCCAGCTTGCAAAGGTGCAGTAAGACTGAATGTGAAGAGCCTCCTTTCAGCTATGTGATTCAAATGAACAACAAATTACTGTTGGATATTAGACGCTACCTCAGAAAGTACTATAATGTAAGTATTCAGAAAATATTCTGCCATATGAAATGAGTTTTCTAAGTGGTGCTGAGTTTTTAGTGACTGTCATGTTACTTTTTTTTTTTAATAGTCCAAGGTAATAGCATGCAACATCAAAACTCAACTTTATGAAAACAAAACAATCAATTAATGATTTCAAATACTAATTTAGGATGTTTGTTTTCTCAGTTCAGTCTCAAGTCAAGATAGTCAGATGTATTTAAATGTTTGTAACTCTGTGTGTCAGCATTATTACAGATGTAGTAGCTCTGTTTTCTGGATTTTTAGACAAAAAGGTGCAGAGTTGATTATCTTAATGCTTTTGAGAAAATCTATGAAGCCTATCAAATACGCAGATACCAGTTTCTCATGTAATTGAAATCTGATTCTCTTTCTCCAACCCAAATTGATGTATATTGTGTTACATTGTGAAAAGGAAAACTGAATGTTGCTCTGTAAAAATTCTTTGAAGGACAATAGGAAGGGGAATACTATGAATCTTTCTTCATAATGGTTGGGAGAGGAAAAAAGAGGAGAAAGATGGGTAGGTAATTAATTTGATATAATTCTCTTTTTTGAGGGGCAGTGCAAGAAATCCAAAGTGCCAACGGTAGTGGTCGGCTTTGTAAGGCATTGTGGAAAAAAAAATGTGTAATATTTGAAATTCCCATCTTCACATTGTCCAAAGTGGTGACTGGTTAGGAAAAAAAACCACCATGATTTTTAAATTATATCAGTATGTTTGCATCTCTAATACGCTGGAAGCATCACATTTTGTGAATTGGCAGATAGCCATTTTGGTCAAATTTTCATAGATCATCTCATCCTATTGCCTGCCTGCCTTTTTTGGTTGTCCAACGTTACCTGTTTTCACAACTTGAGGGTAGACATCAATCTTGAAGGCACTCCTAACCTTTGGGTGCTCATAACCTTTGATATATTCAAAACTGTAAATTGTTTTTGAGTATTTGGCCTGTAAATGAATGGCTTACCTAATTCGTGGTGTGTTTTCTTAAGTTTTGCAGACAGCAGCTACAATGCTAAGAATTATCATTATAGCTTAATGCTAAGTGTGCATTTGGTGTTATCTTTCTTTTATATTAGTTCTTATTGCAGTTGTAGGTAAGTGTTTTCTAAGCTCTTTTCTGGAAATGTAATAATTTCTGAATGTATAAATACTTCTTTTGAAGGTCTTTGCATCAAAAGGAGCACAAAACTTTCTTAGAGTATTTAAAGTCAGGCAGTATTTCACAAGGTAGGGATAGATTGTTCCTTTCTGTTGAAGTTAAAGGTAGATGACTTGGACAGGTGAAGTTACCAAAATGCGAGATCTCACATTACTTTATTGCAAAGTCCCACTGGCTGCAAAATTATCGTTCAATTGATATACATTATATATACATATTATATTAAATTATACAATGTGTTATTAAATAATATGTCAAAGTAATTTGTTGACACTGACTGCTTTTGTATAAAAGTTGCTACTGATTAACTTTTTTAGATTTAGTGTATGTACATTATGATAATACACAATGCCACATGCTAAGTAATTGCTGACGTATAAAGTGCTAGAAAACATGTGCATAAGATGTGCAATAGTAAACTTGGTGAATAAAGGAAGATACATTCAAGGGCAGGAAAAATTCTTATTACTGATAAGAACAAAAAGTGGTGTAATATTTTACTCTGTTCTCCTTTTTTATTCCTTTTTTTTCCCTTTTTTTTTTTTTAAAGACCAAGCTGTGAACCAAACTGTGAAATGTTTCAATATTGAACATTGCAATTTGCTTACATTGTATTAAAATCTATTAATTGTCTTACTGCATGGTATATAGGATAATGAAGTGTCCTTCAAAAGGAATTTATTTGTCCGTGTAAGTAAAAGCTTTATAAACTGTGTTATATTTTTAGTACTGAGAATTTACTTTTCACCTAGTTAGCTATAATAATAAGGTTTAAAACTACTTTTTGACTGTGGAATACATTCAGACTTTGGAAATGCGAGATTATTGTATCGTAAAAAGTAATTTCCAAATTGCACAATAATTTTCTTTTTAAAAAGGGGCTTTCCATGAAGTTGGGCAAGTAAACTTTTTGTCCTGTTAGCTCTTAAAAATCAGATGCTGTGACTTTTAGTTTATTCCTTTCATCAAGTACTTGTAGTGACTGTATAACAGCTGGAGTTGAAATTCATCAAATGGATGTTTGCACTAATAAATATAATCCTATAAGCTATAAAGATACACCTAGAAGTAGTATGGCAAAGAACTGTCTGAACAAAACATTTGATGAAACTTTGAGATGCTTATTTAACAGACTCCTATTGTAGTGTTTGCGTCTGAAAGGCGCAGAAATACAAATTTAAAATAGACAAATATATTTTCATACCATTAATTTTTTTTTTTTTTTTTAGATATTACTGTTGTTTGTGTGTTGGTCAAATGGCACATAATACAAAAAAATGCGAAAAAAATTTTTAACCTTTAAAATAATGAGCTACCTTTTATGAAGACAGCCCTATCAAGAGCCTTTCGGCCTGATCCATAGCTCACTGGAATGAATAAGCTTACTTTTTTCAGTGAGCTTTGAATCAGATTTTTTTAAAGTGTTTAAGATCATTGCATGTTGTTTCCTTTAGTCTATTGAAATGCTTTTATTTGTGGCTGCGTAAATTTAGGGGCGGGGGGGAGTGCCATAAAATCTAAAAGTGGAAAATCTACTTGCCCTTTTTGGCACATGAAACTGATAAATAAATAAATACAATGGTGATATACTTCTTTCCTTTAAAAAGATGCAAATGTAAGTGCGTAAATAGAATTTTGTAAACCTCCTACAATCTCATTGTTTTTGTAAATTACTTGCCTTTATATAAAATTTTCTGTTTCCACAATCATTTTTTGCCATTAAACATTGAAATGTTTTATATCTGTCTTCCAAAACATATCTACCATTGCTCCAGTATTTATGGATTTCTTAATGGTATTAACAATATCAATTTTGATAATCTTACTCCTAACTGTAAATATATCTAAAAAATGACATGCAAAGATTTTATTTCTTTTCAGAAATGCATTATTCTATGAGAGATTGATCCTGTTGTGTGCTTGCTTTTTTTTTTTTAATTCTGCTTCAGAAGAGCAAATAGATGAAAAGAGAGAGAAACGCTAGCTAATCTAAATTGGGAAATGAAGAGGGCTTTTTTAAGCATGAAAATTTCATCATCTTGTCAGCTGGCAGAATGCCTGCTGTGTGGATTCACAAAGGCTAAGAATTACACTTTCATGAAATTTTCCTCACTAACTGCCCTGGTTAATTTGAAAGATAACCCACTGTTCTAATTCATTCCTCAATTGGGCGGTGCAGGTTTTATCTTTGATCTGACAAAGCATTTGTGTTAATCGTTTTGGCCCTCTACTAGACACTCTTGGGATTGTGCTTTTACAATAAATGTGTCTGTGATAGCTCTTTAGTCTATTATACTTACAATAGATCCATAGAACTGGTAATTAATTCTGTACTGCTTTGGAAATGGGGAAGAATAGGTGTAGCTCTGTCAAGTGCTGCTGGGAAGTTTGTTTAGCTAGTTCATTTTTGAAGTGTTACCCTCAGCCATCAATGAAACATCCATGCTAGGGAATGGGTGAAGGCTGAAATATGCAAGCATAAATGTTAAAACTGACCAACTTCTGTGCATAAGGAGGGTGTCATTTCATTTATAGTAAGTGGATCTAATTATTATGATGGAAACTGTTTTGTGTTTCTCACTAGAATATTCAAATGCTCATTTCTGAGCACTTGGTAAATGAATGCCATCTCTTAGATCCCCTTTTAAAAAGCCCTGTAAAAATCAGTATTCACATCCATAAAACGAATCCCATATCTTATTCAGCTGTTGAGGTGTTAGTTTTGCCAACTAAAAACTGAATAAAAAAGCCCAACATATTGTATATGCCATTTGAACAGTATCAAAATTCATACTGAACTGCTTGGACTGGGAAGCTGTTGTCCCTGAAGCAGCCGTTTTCTAATCTTGTTTTTAAATATGCACCTGTGGTATTATTAGTAGTATATTTATAGGCTAAAAGCTGTTCTTATATAGATGCTCTTTATATGCTGTCTAGTTAATAGTGCATGGCATCTTTAGATCTTTTTATGTTTTTCAAAATGTGTAAAATGATGCAAACCTTAAAAGGGTTTTAAAAAATACTGAAAAAATCTTGGTCAAATGTTTTTGTTTTACAGTCTTTTTCTACTGGACCACTGTAACCCATGGACAGAAGTGAGTTTGAAGGCTATTGAACACTGCTAAATAACTTTATACTGTTCAGCTGCGAAAATGCAGTGTTCAATAGCCCTCAAAATTTCTCATTTCTTACCTGTGGTGGGGTGGTCTACTGCTTGCACATTAGGTCGCAGTATAAAAGCATGTTGGTACACTTTTCAAGATCTTTGAATTATTATCTGATATATATATATTGCTGTTCTGACTATTGTATATGTTCTTGGGTTTTGCATTAGTATTTTGCGCACTTAAAAAGGTAAAAGATTTATAAACAAGATAATATTATAAGAGGCAATAGCGTTCACACAGGTTTTGGGATTGCATGGCATATTTGCTTAAGAGAACAAAGATGACAGGGCTTGTTGGGAACCTGGAATCTCCCACACTGCAATCAAGTGTATTGCCACAGGTGTACACCACATGAACAGGTGAAAATATGATTGTAGATGATGGTGATGACTTTTGTAATCATGTTCTCGCAACAGTCATGTATTGAAAGCTTTTTTGTTTGGTGGGGGGGTAGGGGTAAGAAGTTTCTTTGGCGTGAGGGAAAGGTGCTTAGTAGTGGCAATAGTACAATATTTTATTTATCGCTGTGCTAATAGTACTAGAAGTATATGGGCTTGTGATGAAGAGTAGGTAGGGCCAGAAAATAGAAGGAATTGTGACACCAGCTGATGTGGTAGGCACAATCAGATAGCTAGACTCCGCCGTCAAATTAACTCCAGTGATTATTTTGAGTCCTTCCTGTTTGTATGGAAATGGGTTTCTGAGTCTTTTCCAAGTTTGAACTTGTATCACTGTCATTTTGGTTTATACATGCAGAAACCGAGACGTTTATTTTTAGTACTGAAAGCTTCCAAGTCAAGGCAGAATGGAAAGCAATTGGAGTGAAAGATAAAAGATAAATGTGATTCCATTCATAGTTTACTGGGGACCTGAGAGAGGGAAGGGAGGCTGCCACCAGATTATTACGAGTTTTCTCCTTCCCTCCACAGCAGCATTTTCTGATTCTTGATGGAGGTTGACAGATGGGTTGTTTTTGGAATCATGTTTTGGTTAACCAGGAGGAAATTAGAAATATCTTGATTATTGAACAGAGCAGCCAGTATTCTACCGTATGAAAGCGTTATACATATGTGTCTCTGATATAATTTATGTTTATGGAATAGTAAAAGATAACCCTTTAGTCACCATGTGTAGTGCATTTTGGGGACGAGTAAGGAGTTATTTGTTACAGCACTCATAGCGTCTATTAACTGGAATTGATTCACTATTACTGCAACTTCTCCATGATCTACCCTGTAAAGGAATTGTTTGTTTTAGACTTGCAGCGTCAATATGATTTTTAGTGAAGTGTTTCAAAGTAATGATCGATATGTCTTTACAAAGGGTTTAACTCTCTTCAGTGCATTTTACTAACCATGACGGATATGCATCCATCTCACTGATGGTTGAGTGAGGCTGTGTGACTCTCTACACTCCGAATTTTAGCCACTGAGTGAACATAAGCAAAGGAGCAGTATCTGTTTACTGTTAATTCTTCCTAGTGCTTAGCCCACAGCCTGGTACCTTGCCAGAGAAGACTTAATGACCCTAGGTATCTCTCTCAGTTCGTTGTAGAAAAGGCTCCCCAGGCTGGCAACTGTGTGGAACAGGTTCTAAGAAATGGAGATTGCTTCAATAGAGTAAAACTAACTTTGTAATTTCCTCTGTAGGTAGAATACAGGAATGTAAGGGCTTATTATCACAATAATTTGTCTGCTTAGGCTTATAAATAGCAGTATTGTGAAGATCATGTTACAGGAAGTGTGAGCAGAGGTAAATACAGTCATGGTTACGATTGCCACCAAGTGTGTAATGTTTACCTAGGTGATTGAATCACTCATCTGATAACAAGATGTTGCTGTCTTCAGAGGATTACAGAAAGCACTGTCTTTGAAGGTACTCTGTTGGAACTGATCTGTTGTCCCAGTCAAAGCAATGATGAATTTTGGCAACACTTGGAGAGTATGTTTGTGCTGCAGTACAGAGGTATGGTTGCAGCTCTGTGTATCTGATCTGGCTTTAAACTGGCTACAAAGTATGTAGCTTTGGTGTACCAGTGGCAGTATTTGTTATGAGATTCTGTAGCCAAGAATTTAAAATCTTGGGCAAATCTGTGCAGCCTATGGAGAGGTTTGCCACAACTGCATTACTAATAAATAGTGCCTGAGCAAGCTACTTTGAGAGAGAGTGAGCAAATGTGCCCTCCTTTGGATACCTTGGACAGAAATGCTATGGATGCTATATAGCTTTGTAGGATTTGCTTCTTCTGAGGCTATTTTAATAACAAATCATGAATCACAAGAGGATTTATGACAAATCACTGGTCTTGAAAGGGTCAATGTTCATCTTTCTTCTTTTTACAGTAGTTTTAGAGAGCCATTTTAAATCTGTTTAGGTTTTTGTTATGTTCAATTTAAATTTTTGATGGAAAAGGATCCCGCTAGTCTCTATAATTAGAGACATTACAAGAAGCAGAAGTCCAGGTAAACTAATTAAGGCTTAATTAAATTTTAAAACCACCAGTTCTCATGGAATTTTGATACAGTTAATGTCTTATACTATAATAACTTGGAACAACAAATTATTGAAATATCAAACCAGATTAAGTCTGTATTATTCTTCAGAAACTTGTAATAGAGAACACATTATAACCAGCTTGCTAGGAGATGACACAAGTCAACAAGGTCTGTTGGCCTTGAATACTTGATGCTGGTTGATGTACGCATAACTAGCAATTCTTACAGCGCTCAAGCACCTTGCATCCCTCGGGAGAACCGAAGTTAAAATCTGAAGCTGAAGAGACCACATTTTCACTGGGCATGGTTCTTTTCACAAGGATAAGTTTGTCTGACATTCATGACCTAAAAATGATGTGGTTATCAGAAGTGTTTTCTTAGAAGTCACTAATAATACAGAAATCCACGGTCCAACGCTGATTTTACAAAGTGAAAATTACTTGCTTTACGCCTTTTTTTTAAAAGCTAAAGCGGGTCCATCTGTGGTAATTCAGAGTTGAATGGGCACATAAAAGAACAAAATATGGAATGTTTTGTAATAATTGTAAGAAATCTAAGTTACCTGTCCTGAAGTTTCTTAGTCTTTATTATCAACCTGCCATCAGCTTTAAAAGAAAGCTTAAAATAAATTTTATAGTGTTTGTGAAACTAAAATGTTTTTGATGCAGTTACCTTTTTCTGTATGATGCTGTCTTTCATAGTCCACATGAAGATTATGGAATAAGAAAATCATGGGGGTTGGGAGGTGACAGAGGGCATACACGAAAAACTTCATCTGTGTTTTCCTCAGCATGCTCTTCCTCAGGAATGGGTCTTGCAGGTGTTTATTTTTTCCTACCCTTAGATGTTAAAAGAATTATTTTCATTTTCTGGTTTAAAGCAGTTAAAATAGTAAAAAAATATTTCCAGTAATGTTTAGTCACTGCTCTGTTTCTTGGTAAAATACTCTTAGAAAAATTAAATAAGGTGTTCCTCAACAGAAGTGATTCCAGTATTCAGAATCTCATGATATAGAATCTTTGTAGTTAGAAGGTTATTTCAAAAACTTACATTCAACTTAATTTAAACAGCTGTTTAGTTCTTGATGTTATTTGGTATTTGGTGCAGCAAGAGAAAATGGATGAATGCGTAAGCATTCCAGGATCAAACAGATCAAATGGGTAGTTCAGACCTTTCAGCTTGGTTCCTGGAAGTAAGTCATATATGTGAAAAAACCTCAGAGCAATGAGTCTGGGCAGCACTATTTAGCTAAACTCTTTTGCCTTTGTATCTTCATTCATGTGCTTAGGGATGGAGAAGGCAATCCCCTAGCTGAATGAGACTTCTAGGGAATTACTAATTTTTCTTTTACAGTGGCCAAGAGAAGTCTAAGCAATACCAGAGATAATGCAACAAATTGTCTATAAGCTTTCCTATATCCTAGGAAACACCAGGGTCAATTCTAGCAGCCTATGCTGTGTTAGAGTTGACATTTGTTGCTCCTCTTGACTCATGAAACCTGTACTTCTACATGTTTGTTTAAGAGAAACAGTTTTAAGAAACAGTGAAGTTTCAGATCATCTGAGATTAAAAAGAGATGTTTACTTCCTTTTAAGTGAGAATGTTCCCATCTGCAGGAAGAAATGGCAAAATAGCATTACATTAGACATGGCTTCATAAAAGGGTTTTGCATTTGCTTCACTGTGTCTTGTTCAGAAGTCAAGGTCTTGTAAGTGCTACACAGTCTCTGCTTTCTACAAAGTGCCAGTATTTCCTTCAGTGGATATATGCAAGTGGATTATTGTTTTTTTTTTTTAATCCCCAGGCATTAAGAAAGTAACTGCTTTGTATGCCTGCTTTGGGAGATAGTATGATTTGAGTGCAGAACCTTATTCCAATGTGTAGTCAGATAGTAAAGCTGTACTCCAAAACAGGAATTGGCCTATCTGTGGCATCCTGTGTGTAGGTCTCTGTAAAGAGTCCTTGAAGCTTATCAGTCAGGTTGGCTAGATTTGTCTTCAGATTATATTTTATTATATGGCATCTACTGATGGATTTTACTCCTACTTTTTACTGAACATTAGTTACTCTATTACTTTTATTCATATGAACATGTTTTTTTGTACTGTCTGGGGGTTTTGTGCAAATTGAGCCTGGTGAATTGGCAGCTCTGCTTGTGCTTTAGTCCCATGCGTTCTGTGATGGCACACTGTTTTAAAGGCCTTTTTATTGCTAAAGGTGAACCTCCCCTCCCTATTTCCATGCCATGCTGAAGATTATTGTCTCTTCAGTCTGCCCACAGCTGCAGCATCCTATAACAGGAAAGGAGAAAAAAAAAAAAGCTGTGTAGTCCTGCTAAAACTGTTACAGCGGCTAAATGACAGTCTTGTTCACTTTCTTTCATCTGAAGAGTTTCAGTTTTCCAAGTATCTTCAGCCTAGTAGATTGTGTTAGGCTTTGAATCCACAAATGTATGAGAGAGAAACATTTCTGAGGTTTTCCAAAGGTGTACCAGGTTTCTACATGAAAATTAAGGCTCTGCAGATTTTGACAAGTAGATGTTTTCCTTTTCTCCTGAGCAAAATCATTATCTTTGTAAGTGGCATCTGCAAGAGAGGCATCAAAAATCCACGACTATCAGTAAAGATCTCGAGATAGAAATGTTTATGGAGTGACTGAACTTGTTCCATCTGAAAATAAAAATCTCCATTTCAGAATTGTAGCAGATACTCCAAATGTCTTGCGTCTTTATCTTCAACCTCCTACGGAACAGTATAAACAAAATGTTGATGTTTGAAGCTCGGTTGGTTTTTCATACTGGACCAGAAAGCAATACTTCTTTGTGTCTTGTCTTTTTTCTTTCTGTATTGGTGGCTACAGTTCAAATGTAAAAAACAAGAAAGTATGAACTCCCAAATGGATTTCTGTAATTTAATACATCCACTTGACAACAATATCATCCCAGAGATTCATTTAACTGGCATTTTTCTTGTGTTCTTTTTTTGCTTTATCACTTGTCACACCCTGTCTTTGAAGATTATAGGCATGCACATGTTGGAGAGCATGTTTATAATAATATGCTTTCCCTTCCTAACGAAAACATGGTCAGTGTAGCAATATTCTTCCTTTTACCCTCATTTGATGGAAGTTTCTGTATTAATCCCTTCAGTTTGGATTATGTATATTTTTAATGTCTTTTTTAAGCTGTTTGCATTAGCAACACTTAATTTCTGCACTCTGCCATGAATGTGAAGTATTTAGCATTGTGCATATTTTACAGTTGGTATGTCTTAATTATTGTTTAAATTTTTAGAAGTTACTGGATTTGGAAGAATTATCTGAAAGGACAAAATAGGAGGTGGAGTCAAGTGGAAGTGTATCCTCATCAACTCTGCAGTCAGCCCCCATTCCTTTGAGTGCAAGGCAACCCAGCTGTGAGGATTGCTGGCCACACTCTCATCAGAGAGAGAAGGGGGGGATGGGGGGAAGAGAGAGAGAAGAAATTAGCAAGACAAAATTCCTCTCTATCAATCCTATCTTTACACAAATTCAGACTTCTGAGTTCCCATACGTGAGAGTGTAACTTAATTTCCAAATTACATGATGAAAGCACATCTGTCCCAAAATTAATACCTCTTGAGAATATCATAATTGTATATACTGAAAATAATTAGTATCTGTAATTTGCAAGTCATAAATGTCTAATTTTTAGCGAAGTTGTTTGTTTCCATTTAAGATAAATTCTCAATTTAATATCCAAAGCAACATTCGACTATACTACAAAGGGGCCAGAATTGTTTAAAAACAGAGAACCCCCTCACCCCCCAAAATACAAAGACACAAAATGGCATATGCTGAATTCTGTTGCAGAATATAATATTAGATTTCTGCAAGAACTTTGTAATTACTGTAATAATTTTTATTGGATAATACGTATTTTTTCTCACTGAAGCAATTCATGCTGGATGATCTTGCAATAGAACCAGCAGATACCAAGCTACCCATTGACCACCTATCAAGCGCAAAGATTGAATGTAGAATTTGAATTTGGTAGAATTTATCTTTTTATGTATATGTGCATGTATATATATGTGTATGACTAATGTCATTAAGATTAATACAGCTATTTAGAAGTATTAGATTGTCTTCCAGTAGTTCACGCAGTGTTGGTGATGCTTTTTCACACTATTTGTTAGTATTTGCATGTGGTTTTTATGCTTGTTTGAAGGAAGCAATTAATGAAATTCCCCCTCCCTCCTACTGCTTTCTACTTCTTTTTCTTTCTGTGATAAGGGATTTATACTGTCTTGTTCCTTTAATGGGGCATCTTTTGGGGATCACCTTGTTAGGTGTTTGTTAAATTTTTTTTAACCCAATCAGTGAAGTAGCAATAATTGAGTAAACTGAGTTGTGATATGGTCCTTGAGAAAGTTTCCTGGCTGATTAAACATAAGGTAGTTTTAGGATCGAACACTCCTGCTCCCTCCCCAACCCCTAAAATGAAAGAGACTGAAATACCTTGTAGGGAATTCTTAATTAAAATTCTGTATGATCTGACTTGTCTTTGGAGACTTCCCAACAAGAGTGAGTCAGGCATCTTAAGGACTTAGAATTAACAAAATAAGCTTATGTTACCTGCCAAGAAATGGTATGGGATTACTCCAAAGTGTTATTTTCAACGTTTTCTGCTGAGTCCATTTGTGAAGGGCTTCATGAAGCTAGTGGCAAGATGCCGCTCAGTAATTAGTTGTCATTCAGAAAGAAGTTTGAGGAGCAAATACCTATTTGGGGAGCATCTGAGATTGTAGTGAAAATAAGTAAAATGATCTAGGAGCGATTACAAGCTTTCATAATGGGAAGTACATTTAGCTTCTATATAAATTAAACTAGTGCCTTTCTAGACACAGATCTGTGCATGGGAAGCCAGCATCATAACCAAGGCTTAGTCTGTTATATTTATGGAGTTGGTGTGATTACTGGGCAGTTCTTTTTCCAGATAAAAGTCATCTAGACGGATCTTTTTCCTTCCCCTTCTCTCCACTCTCATTTTAATTGCAGGTAACTCTTTAGCTACAAATTTTTCCACTTTCTCTTTATCCTGTAGTGGTGAGACACTAAACTGTCTGTAATAGATCAAACATGATACAGCGCTAGGAGGCTGTTTAAAAACTGTTTCAATAGGAAAGACCTTCAGAGTCAAAAACAGAGGCAGCATGACATCCTTAAAATAAAAGAAAACCCAAGATGTACCTCTCCCACTGTCTGTGGTAGTTTCTTCTGATTAATTCTTCTAGCAGACTTCAATAGTTGTTTTTAGGACATTCCAACCATGTCTGAATAGTGATATTAACAAAGAAGTTTTGCTTTTTATGTCTCTTAAGTGTTTTGGAACTCTTAGGGCAGCCTTCAACTTTGGAACTGATATGTTGGAGCATTGTCCTGCTTATAGAAGGTGATGGAGTAGATGTTTGGAAAATGTCATTCCTAGTGGTTAGAAACGGGATGAACTTTAAAGTGTGCCCCGTTTTGCCCCTCACTTGAGGACTGTCTGCCAAAAACTGAGGAATAAGAAATCTGCCCAAAGTGTACAAAGCACTGCAAGAATCTAGTCTTGATGCTGGAATGCTGGAAACATTAATGCTAAATATCCATCCGTCTTTACGCAGTTCCCGTGACTTTTGGCATTTACAGAATTTAGATGGTGGCATATGAGATAATTTCAGTTGCTGGTATTAATCGTCAATGATCTCCACAAGTGATCTGAATGAAAATGGATACCATCTGGAATAATCCATACCTTCAAATAATGAGTATTTAATATAATATCCTTCCTCCCCAGAGAAAATAAAGTCTTTGCCGTTAGCTTCCACTCAGATTTCTGGAATGGAAGCAAAACTGTCCCTGCCTGTGTGTTTCCTCGTTGGACCTGCAAAGAGGTTGGCATTCAGTACTGATGGAGCAGGGAAACTTTCTGGGCACCAAAATACTAACACTGAAATCATGGTGCAGTAGGAGATGTATTTTCTCCTGGTACTAAGCTTTTTCAGCTTCTGTTACGGTTATGCTTGTGAAAAGAGCACTGAACACAAAAAAGTACTGGATGAGAGAGAGTCTGAAGAGGGACAGAATTGTTCCAGCAGCAGGGAATTTTTGGGGAGGAGATGACAGTGTTGGTTTGGGACTAGCTGTTCACCTTCAGTGAAGAGATGAGGATCAACAAGAAGTGTCAACTCTTCCACTCCCTTGGCAGGGCAGTGGACAAATGAACCTGGGAACTCTGGAAGGTGCTGTTTTGATCTCATCTTGTTGCTTTAGTTGAACATTTAATACCTTCAGTTATGTCAGCAGAGCAGTTAAAACCTGAGTTAAAATTATTAAGATTCAAATTAAGATTTCCTAGTTTAGGAAAGAGGGGGGGGTTGGTGTTCTTTTCTTCCCTTCTCCCTCAAGGCTTATGACAGAGAAGAATGAAAATCCTTGTTAGGTGAGTGAATCACTACATTGCAGTTGATTTGGTCACAGAAAACTGAGTCCACAGATAACTGGTCAGTTGATCGGGGGGGGGGAAGTGCCTGTCACCAGAGGAGAAGCTATTGGACTATCTTTTAGTGTTTTACTAAAACGTTACTTTCATGTTCCTTACTTTGCAGATACTTAAGATACTTTGTTTGCAGGTGATGTTAAATGGGGTGCCAAAATAGTAATATAACTTAAGGGTTTAAAAAAAAAAAAGATTATGCTCCACTTTTTTGCCACTGCTTTATTATTTTAAAGATTTGACTTCTGGTACTAAAAGAACAAAAATCTACTGTGAGCTGTGGATTCATAGGAGGAAGTAAATGGCTTTTCCTGACACATTAGCTATATGGGTTAGAAAAGAAGCTGCCCAAAGGCTCCCTTTGGATTATAGAAGTTGTTAAAAAATGTAAAAGTGTTACACATTTAATGAGTATGTCTGACGACTTTTTGGGCAAAAGTCAGTTTCTTCAGAAGAAACCTGTAAAATGTTTGTCTTGTTGGACAAGGCTGTCTCACCTTTGTGAGATACCAGCACACACACAGAGGTAAAAAAATGCCTTTATTCCCCATTCTGTTCTGTATCGTTGCTTTCCATACTGACTGCTCAGTAGAGATCTTCCATACCTTTCTATTTCCAGAGTTGTGTTATAGACAGTAGCTGCCATCTCCACGTACCTTTTTTTTCTGGGGGCAAAATGAACTGCCTAATAATCAACCTTATTCTCAAACATTTAAGCATATCTAATAATAGTATTTCATTATTATAGCTAATGCTTCAAGAAATTGGATTTTAAGACTTTTTTGCTGAACGTGAAAGTAGTAAGGTAATTCTTCCAGCTGCTCAGAAAGTTAGGAAGTTACTGGAAAGTAGTTAAATGGGACAAAAATCTTCCCTTTTTTCCAGAGTGCAAGTCGTCTACTTCAGTGAAGTTGTGCTTAATACTGAGATGTTAGCTTTTCTAGGAGGTGTTTCTTACTGAAGAATTACTTCGTTGCATTGCCTAAAGGAAAATGTAGACACTAGTGTTGTTTCTTTTTAGTTGTTCTTTTTTTTAACTCAGCAACCATTTTTTTTAGAGCAAAGTTGTATTAAAGCTATCAGATTATGAAAGCTCTGCTACTTCTTCAGAGAGGCTTGGGGCCATCCTCAGATCTTTAATTGCTTTTATATCTTTTGCAAGAGAAAGACAAGAATGCGCTTTTCTTGAACTTCACAGTGTGGGCAATTTTCTATAATCCAGTAAATACAAATTGTACCTTGATTATCCATCTATGTCTGTCGAGCAAATTTTAATGGATGAGTGAATGAGTCAAATCCTATGCATGGAAATATACAAATATGCAAAATATGGGTCTAATTACAAGGTTGCTAAATTTACACAAGGTCAGGTAAACAAGGCACTGTGTAATGATTATTAATTGTTAATAATGCCTTTGGCAAAACACATTTCTGCTCTGAACACCTAACATTTTTGCTTTTTTAGTTATATGAAACAGCCAAATTGATCAGTTATTAGAAAAAAAATACATTCTTTTCTCCCATTTTTCTTCTACCTTACCTCCATAATTGCTTACTAATTGTTTCTGAGTAGTGGGAAGGATACTGTTCTGAAAAATAAAAGTACATTCAACAGTTATGTATGAAAGTTCCACAGTAAAAATTGAATAAATTCATTAACATTCATTCATTGACTAAATGAATAAATTCATTAACAGATAGCTTTTTTCCTCATAAGGTAGTATTAGGAGCATAAAAGCTCCTACGATCTGTTGTCCTATGTGATGAAGAAGAGCCATTTTTTCTGTTTCATAGTTATCCTTTGAAACTGTTTTTAATTTTTTAAAAGTGCTCAGTCTGCCCTGCCTTAATTCTGTTGCCCTTTCCTTCACCCTCATCCACATATGTTTTAAACTTACCTGTCTCTTTCTCTTGTCTCTTTTGGCCCACTGTAAATGTTTGTCATGTGGCTGTAAGACAGAGGAATTTGCAGGAAAGGAGAGAAGGCTGAAAGGGGAAATAGGAGGTTCCGTGGTGAAATGAAATTAAACAAAACATGCAAATACAAATTTACTTTCTTTTGCTAGGTATATATTATTATATTGGGTTGTAAAGTTGTATGAACAAACAGTTAATTTGGACAGGAATGGTGAGGGAGGTTGCAGGTAGAATGCATTTCATAGTTTTGCCGGAAATTTTTCTCTGGTTTTGCAAGTACAGTCTTCTCCCATTGTAAACTGTGCAGCATCCCTAACTTACTTTCAGCAGTACCACTTGCTTTATAGCACTGCCACAATCATAAAATAACACATTCTGAAGATGGAACAAGTTTAAACCTCATGACGAATCAAATACTCAAGTTTGGTTTAAATACTGAGGAAAATGTTCAGTCTTTTATGCTTGTTTAGGTCATTGCAGCCCAAAAACATAGACTGATGAAGTATTAACCTATGAACAAAGGAGGTTTGTTTAATGAAGGGATTTGCCTAGTGTGGTATTGGTCTCTGACATTAGCTGGATGCTTAATGATTCAAGGAACTCCCTCAAAGACAAATTTTTTCAATAAAACTTTTTTGTAGGAGATGCAAGTTCCTAGTTAGTGGCTGACTTTTCTGATAAAACTGGAAGTGTTTTCACCTGTATGACTGCACAAGTCTGCTGCAGGTACAGCTTCTGTATGGCACTTCATGGCACGGAGTTCCAAAGGCTATTTGATAGCATTTAAAATATTTCTATTTTTCACTGCTGTGGTTTTGTAATCTTTTCAGCTTCACTGAAATTCTATTTTGAATTGCAAAGAAAGGTAAACAAAACAACAAGTTTATCATCTGTATACTTCATTGTCCGCATTTCTAGGCTTTCTTTTGTCAAGTTCTGTTTTCATTGACTGTCTTTTGCGCTCCTTTTATTCCTCTTTTGCTACAATAGTGGTGGAAAAACTAAATACCAGCAGGCACTGATGTTCACTGATGTGAACTGTGGTTTTGATGGGTACACAAAGGCTGTAGCTATTTATCAAAATCCTTTTCATCTTCTATGTTTCTCAATATTCAAGCATAGAATTGCTTAATGTAGATTGGTTTTAGCACTGCAGATGATCAAACTTACAGCAGCTACTGTATTAAACACATATCAACTTCTATTAATCCTGACAATTTGTAACAAAAATCTTTCTTTCAACTAGTCAAAATTTACCTTTTTTGTGATACATACGTTTACTTTTTGTAACGTGTTTGTGGTCCCTCTCAAGCTGCTCTTCTTTACTGCCAAATGTTAGTAGAAAGTGATGTTATTTCACTGTATCTGGTATGTTTATAACCACTGAAAAATTTATTGTATCATACTTTTTTTTGTCTTTATAGAGCTGGTTTTGTTGCTGTTCTTTGCATTGGTTTCTTCTATCTGGTTTTAGTGATGTGCCCAGGATTGTAGACAGCATTTCAAGCAAGGCCTGTCTGCTGCCTTTATACAGAGAAATGATTACCTTTAGTCCTTTGTTCAGTTTTTTCTCTGCTTCTTTCTTCTCATTCACTTTTCCTTTTGATTAGTGTATTATTTTAGCATAATTTTTGCCTTTCAGCGTCAGTCTCTCACTGTGAGCTAACATTTATCATTCTCACATCTCTCCTCCCTCCCTCCCTCCCCAATATGGCCAATATTATCTGTGCTGGGTTTTATATTTATGCTTTTTTATAACTTTGTATTTGTGCATTTCTGAATATTTCGTATTTTCCACTCCTGTAAGAACTTCTTCCAATTTGTATGTAACTGTCACCTAACCAGTTTCTACTGTTAATTGTTTTGGCTCTGAACAGAAAGCCTGAGTGGTAAACAGCCTTATAAGCTTAGCAGAGGCTAAACTTTTCCATCTTCCAACAGAGGAGCTCTCAATTCTGATATGAATTATTTATCTTTTCTCCTATGTCAGTGTTAAAGTAAGTCTGGATTCTTGCTGGCAAATTGAGTTTGTTTGGGTCAAGCTGACCTCCATCTGAGATCCCAGAAGTTTTGTCGTTTTGGGTTTTTGCAGGCATCTAATTCTTATTTTTTTAATATCTCTCTTTTATACCAGTAGGTAGACTCTATTTAGCTTACTTTTGTTACTTTCTGTAAATTATTTAAATGATCACTTTTTTCACTGTTTAAATAGTACCTATGAATGTTCACGTATCCCGAAGACCATTTGGTAATTCAGAATTATTCTGTATTTTACAACTGTGGTACTACAAACAAAAGAAAGTATGACTACATAATGTGATCGCTTGGACCAGGCTTGGGGCAGTTTCTGCTACTGGTTGGATTTTGGAGTTTGAGTGGATTTTATCTTTTTTTACTAATTTCAGTAAAGTGAAGGTATATGGTACGTTGTTACTGATATATTTTTATTTTATTTTATTCCCCTTCAACTTTTATGCATATTGATAAGTTCAGCCTGTTTTGCAAACACTTGCTAAAGCTGTAATACATTTTCCCATATCTCCCTTCTCAAATTTTTACCGTTATTGATTGAAGATTCAATTGGGAAATGTGTTTAGAACCTTGCTTTCTGTGGTAATCATAGAAGTCAGTGGGAAGACAAGAAAATTGTATTGAAAGAAATTGTGTGCGTGTGTGTTTTGTGTTTCAGCATAGATTATCTCTGCCAAAATAATAGCTGTCATTTTGTTCTTGTTATATTAGTGGCCTGTAGCTTACTACTACCCCTTTTGCCTTGCTTTTGTCCATTCATCTATTTCTGAGTAGAAAAAAAATTTTGTGAAGGGCCATAATTTGGGGGCTTTATTATGCTAATAAAATCAATATTTTGTTATCTATTTAAATTAAATATTCCAAGATGGTGACCCCACTCTACCCTAGAATCAAAGCTGCAGACCTTAACATTCAGTGACTTTGAAACTTGAGTTCTGTTTAGAATTTCATGTCATGCCTGTCGCAGGAGAAAAAGATGGAAAATGTATATGCTGAGCCTATAGGACTTCCTGCAGTGCTTATTAATCCTTTATGGATCATTTGAAATGTTTCTAGTTTATTTAAGCTTTGCTGCTTGTATCAGATTGTTCCTGCAAAAAAAGGAAAAAGTGATCATGCTCTGAATTTTTAAAAATGATCTCACTTTCAAGCAAAAGCACTTTTATGCTCCATTAGAGTTGAATTTGCGAAACTCTTACATCACATTAACACAAGCTTTACTGGATAGATAAATGTGTTGTTCAAAGACTGACTAGAACTTTACCAAACTGCATATTAAGATTTTGTCATCTTGCAATTTTTGTCTTGAATATTTTCTTCATGCAAATAGAGGGGAGAGAGAAAATTTCATTAAGAAACTCTGCAGCACAGTTTTAATCTCTTAAAACAGGATAGAAAATAGGAAAATCAAATTTAATAGTTCAGTATAAGACTAGAGAGTCTGGTAAAACTCTCTGGTGTGCCATCTTTCTTTTGTGAAGAAGCATTCAAAGTTTATATACATAATTGGGGCTCTGCTTTTTGTGTTTTGCTGCTGTTTTTAAAATAGTTGACAGAGTTGTAGAATAAATGCATTATGATTTTTAGCTTGTTTAAAATAAAAAAAAAAAAAGGAAAAAAGCTCTGGATCCACAGGCAGGAGATGAAAACTCTGGGTAAACTTATCTTGGTGGCAAATTAAGGACTAGTCTCCAAATGGAATCCACTAGCACAGCGGTGAGCTTGCCATTGAATTCACTGCACTTCACATGAATACAGAGGCCAGCAGATCCCTTCACAGGAGTGGTCTGAAGATTGAAACATCCACATTTTCTATTTTCTGGGGTCCTTTCCTCTCAAAATATATTTTTCTTTGTTTAATTAGTAATTATATTTATGGGTGGTTGGGTCGTTAGAACAGGGAACTTTTTAATTGTTGTGTTTGCCAGTTAGACAAAGATCTTTATAATAACGTAGATATTATATCTTCTAGTTTTACTATTTCCATAGTATTTTAATATGCTGTCTGCCCAGAATAATGTTTTTCAGGCATGGGTTATATCAAGTTTCTGCCCTAAAAATCAGTGACTTCACAGCAAAATGGAAAATTGTTTGTTGTTAGTCTCCAAAAAAGTCTCTTGTAAGAAGTCACATTCAGTACTAGAATCTTAGCTTATTTCTTCAGTTTCTGTTATTTCATGTGTTTTATAACATAGGAGAATAGATTAATATCAATATGAAGTAAAAACACCTTTTATATGTTTATATGCTTTTACAAAATGCTTATTACCATAGTAACTGAGGGAGCCTGTTAGGTTAGTGTATTTCTTTAAATGTTTCTAAAACATACATAAAGTATTCTGCACATATTACACCAGAAAATTTATGTGTCTGATTTTTTGAGGAGCCACAGACTGCTTGAGTGCCCATACCAGTACATTATCTGTGTGTGTGATCATTATTCCATTAAAAACACATAATTCAAAACCAGAGGGGAAAAAAAAGGAAGCAAAACTATTTGGAGTAACAGCTTAAACTTTCAGACACTTTGTTTTTATATGGATGTGTGATCTGACTTGAATTTCAGTCAAAGGAAATTCAAAAAAGGAAATTTTAATTTATATGTATGTGTGTGTATGTGGATATGTGTCGCGTATGTAAATATGTATATACCACTTATGTATTTGATGGAATCTGGGAAACAAAATTGGAAATTTTTTTTTCCTGAAAATATAGACTAAATAATGTGAATTGTTCCTAGTGTTTGTTTTAAATTTTCTTGCCCACCTTTCCCATCCTCTGACCTCTCTTATTTGTCTCTATTGCTGTCGTCTTGAGTTTTGATAAGTTAATAATGCCTGAGTTGTGCTAAAGCTAATTTAAAAGAAAAAAACACTTCAAAACACTGTAACATGAGCGAACGTATTGTCACATGTTACAGAAGTTCCTGGCTTAGAATAGATGTGTCTCGTTTAAGATAGGTATTTGAGGAGAGAAAGATTTAATTGATAAAGGTCAGAAGTAACTAATCAGAGAAGTCAAGGTAAATTATTCTGGTTAAAAATACTGGATGATAAGGGATTGTCGTAGATGTCTTCATTTTGCTGCAGATTACTCTTTCTAAAGACAATCGTCTTCATTGAGGCATACATCAGCATATATGAATGGTATAGCAGTCTTTCCCTGTAGTACTTAAGCAACTGTATTGGCCTAATGTGGACTTTGATCTTACATACTTCTCGTCATGCAGGATGAGAAGAGAGATTCTATCAAAACCTTCCCTATGTTCCCTTGCTTTACATCTGTAAACAAAATCATGCCAACCAGCCGAAAGGGCTTGCTGCTGATAATATGGGGTGGGATAGGAGAGGCAAGAGAGGGATGATTTGCAGTCAGGGGTTTTTTTGTTGTTTTGGTTTTGTTTTTCACCTTCCCAAACATATCCCGTAATGATACATGCCTCTGATGGATTGGGTTTTCATTTAATAAATTAACATGTTTCCCAAGAATGTCTTCAGCTGTCATATAGAGCCTTAATGTTCTGGTTTTGTTTCTCCCAGGCCTAATATCTGAAACTTGTGTACTATTTTGGTTACATTAATCAACTTTTGTTTCTCTTTTGAGTAGTTCTGCCATCATTCAGTGTGTGATGCATTAACTCCTGTTAGTTCCCATCTGTGGCGTTAATAGTCATAAGTTAATATTTCAAATACTAAGAAGTTAATATCTCAAAAAGGTGGACACCATTCTTAGGACTGGATACAGTGTTTCTCAGGCGGCATATACTGTTGTCCTGCAGCTGGTCACTGGGCATTCATCAGCACTGAACTTCTACAGTGGTGAAAGCCATAATCAGCTAACATTCATTGAAATGAATTTTCAAGGGAAAGATTTCATTTCTATTATCTATCCTCTAAGGCTCTCCTGAGAGTGACTTACTATAAGCAACAAACATCAAGTAGTTCTGACTACTTCAACATGATTTATAGTCAATTCTGAAGGCTGTGGAGAATTGGGTAAATATCGGGAATTATATTGGGGTTTTTGCTGACATCAGCCTCAACTAACCAGTATGGCCACCCATTCATTCATTTTAATGTCTAGCTTAGTCTGTATCAAAACAAAAATTCTTGGCTGGCATCCAAATTTCCAAACAAATTATAGAATTATAGAGGGCTTTAGGGTGAAAAGGGCCTCAGAATGTTGCCTGGTCCAGTTCTTCACTTCAACGACGGCTATCTTTGAAGTTAAATCCAGCTTCAGAGTTGCTTAGGACCTTGTCCAGCCATGTTTTTCCTCACATCCTTGGCCTGGCCTTCCTGAAATCTTGTAGCTGTCCATCACAGCACTCCATCATGTGCTGTCCCACGTGCCACATCTCTGCAGTCACCGTGAGGTCATAGGTTTCTAAGACTGTGCATCGACTTCTAATTTCTCCTGCTTGTTCCCTGTGCTGCATGTCTTTGTGTAGAGGCATTTGAGGTGGGCTCTCAGTTGTTCTGCCTTCAAGGGAAATGTGGGAGCTTCCCCATCATGCTGTCCACTGGCCGTTTCCTCACTGCTCCTTGTACTGTGACTTCTCTCCAAGCTTAGGTCACCATCCCCAAAAGACCTAGTTTAAAGTCTCCCTAGTTAGGTTAGCAAGCCTGATGGAAAAGATGCTGTTCCTCTGCTTTGGCAGATGGATCTTACCGCTTCTGACTTTGTTATTGAGGAGAGGCAAAGGATCAGTTCTCTCAACCTGCTGGCAACACTCTACCTCATGCAGCCCAGGCTACCATTGACCTTCTTTGCCATGATGGCATTTTGCTAGCAATTTGATATCCACCAGTTTTGTGTCATCAGCAAACTTGCTGAGGGTACACTCTGTCCCATCATCCAGATCATTAATGAAGATGTTGAACAGGACTGGACCCGTGGGCTACACTGCTACTCACTGGCCTCCAATTAGACTTTGTTCCACTGATCAGCGCCCTCTGGGCCTGGATGTTGAGCCAGTTTTCAATCAACCAAGTTTTTCCAACCACTGGCTCATATTACTCCTTTCTTCTCTAGATTTAAGTACCCTCTGTTGCCTACGCTTTTCTCCCATGAATATACTTACACATTCTGATCAAGTCACCTCTCAGTCTTCTTTTTTGAAGGTAAGAGGCTGCTCTTCAAGGTCTGTTGCTGTTACGTGTTTTTTCAAGGCCTTGAAACATTATTTATGGCTCTTCAGCGTACCAGTTATTTTCCATATTTTTTTTTTTTAACTCTTATCACCAGGACTATGTGCTCCAGTATCATTCTCACCAATACCTTTGAAGAAATTCACCTCAGTACTCACACACAGTTCTTCAGTATTGAATCTCCACATCTTGCTGTGTCTGCCTTTAAAGCTTATGTTGAATAATTTATCTACCATGACTCCTTTTCAGCTGGTAATTTCTGGCATACAGTATTCTCATTCTGTAGGTGTGAACTGTAGTCTTTGTTCCCAGTGTGTTGTTTTTGTTTCGCTGTAGTAACATGTATTTTGTTTTGAATGAGCACAGTTTACCAAACCAGTTTCCTCATGCTTATCATTATTTATTGTTCTGCTTTTGTCATCTGTAAATTTTAGCTGAATTGATTTCTGTCTTCTACTAATCACTGATGTAAATGTTGAAGAGTGTGAGTGTAACCTTGTCTTTGTTATACATCACCAGAACCCCTCTCTATCCCATATTGACAAATGCTTACTTGACTGTCATCACTTTGTGTCTCATGGACAATTGCTTTTTTAGATGCTTCAACTTTTCACCTCTTAATCCGTTTCACATGTACTTCATGTACTTTATTAACACTGCGCAATGCTAACTCTATTGCAGAATCCTTTGGAAGTAAATAAAATACGGTTCAAGAGATTAATTATAGATTCATTTATCTATAGATATTTAGATATGCTTTTCTCAGCCAAACTTGTAATCTTATGAAAAAGTGAATTGTCATGTTTGGTTGAGGCTGTTCTGTATAAAAACATATTGACTGATGTTAATTACTTTCCTGTTCTTGAATTCTTGATTACTTAAACTCCCTATCAGTATTTCTGTTGTTTTTCCTCAGGTTAATGTTAGACTGATGCATACAGATAGTTACATGGATCGTTCTAGTTTGCTTGTATAACTACTTCAAGGAAAATTAGCATTTTGGTAGATATGTGTGTCTCAGTCTTTTGAGGTAGCGTCAAGTGTTGGGAAGTCCAGCAAGTAATGGATCTTTTTGGCTCTAATAAGACTATTAAGTTCAAGCATTTGTTACATGAATATGCCGAATTTTGAAGGCCTATTAAGTATTTTATTGATAACAAACTAAAAGATAGTTCTTCATCTTTATTTGCTACTAGACTGTTACTGTGCTTTTCCAAAACACATGAAAAAGTTACACTTCTGTGTTTTTGTGCTGTAAACTATTTTGTTGTTTTCATCACATTATTGACTCGGTTCTATATTCTTAGTTAATATCTGTCTTAATTTTTCTTATTAGTGTTCAACTTCAGAAAAAATTTTATTTATGTCAGCAGCTGTCTGCTTTCAGTCTGGATTTCTTATACATGTTAACATTTGCTTGTAATTTTCCTTACCTTAAGAAAAAGGACTTTCAAGTTGACTAGAACTGTTCTTTTACCCATATAAAATATAATCAGGTCATAATACTGGTTGCTAAGTAGCGCAGTCTTCTACTCCAGCCATTTAATTTTTCTTTACCTGTCATAATGAAATTCAGAATTTGTTTCAGACATACAATTTTTTTTAAGTATTCTCTCTACGTTTTAGAAAATACTAGTTCCGGAGACTTGGGACAACATGTCTACCACAAACTCAAAGCAGCAACACCATAGCAGCAAAATTTTTTCTAGCAGACAGGAAGTAGCTAGTAACCTGTTCTGCTCTCAAGAGGTTGCAGTTGGAAAGCTCTCTTGGGCCGTACAAATTTCAGTATTGAGCTGTTGGCTTTAAAGGCCTTGCAGGTCTCAGTAGCAGGTAACCTTTTAAAAAAGGAAAGTTAGTGTATTTGAAGGATCACACTTTACCTGCTGTTTTTATGCAGTTTGTTCTTCTTGACTGTGATTAACTAAATAAAAATTTTTAGTGTTATGTTAAAAAAAAAAAATTCTCTGCGACAAAAATGTCCTGTTTATTTTGCTTGCTCTATGTCACCAGTGTATAAGCAACAGAAAACAGTTTCTTCCCCATTCTCAGATCTTTTAGTTCAATGACTTTGTGACAGGCCTGTATTTTTGTTGAGTTGGCTTTTTTTTTTTTAATGCTTACACAGGAGCATCAATTTCTTAAGGTCCATCTGGTTACTTTAGTTGGTGTTTAGAATAGTATAGTTTGAAGAAACTCCTGGGTGTCTTCTGGCCCAACCACTCAAAGCAGGTCCAACCTTGATGTTAGGTCAGGTTGTTCAGGGAGGTTCTACAACCTATCTAAGCAAGACCACTGTGGGTGCAGACAGATAATTTTATGCAGCCCTTTTTCTTACTCTTAACATGGCCCTATTCGTCCTGAGTAGTCATGCAACCAGTTCCAGATCATGTCTACTTCTATGGTAAAGGAGTAGTACTGGCTGGCTTCACATCAGTCCATTTGGAAATATTTTTAATAGTCTATGTTTTACGTAATTTGTTTCTATCCATATGAATTGATGTAAGTTGTTATATTTATATACCGGGGGGAGGAGGGGATTGGCTGTGTATCTGGAACCTTTCAGGTTTGATGCTCGGCAAGAATGGCAGCCAATCGATTGCACTTACTTGGTCCTTAATGTTTTCTTTGCTGCTGCTACTGTGGCTGCTATTACTTCTTTAAAAACAAACAAACAAAAAACCCAAACAAACCAAACAAAAAAAGAAACCCCAAAACACTTTCTGTTGTTGTTCTCTCTAAACCTTTGTCCTTCTAATTTTTTTCTTACTAGTCTCAAAGCAGTTTTTAATAAAATTTATCATTGGTGTAAGTTTTGAAAATTTACCACGTTTTAGGTGTCTGACTTGCCATTTTGTATGCCAAATCTGTCTAAAGCTGAGTTCTAGCTGAAATTTTAATCTAAAATGGGTTAGCATTTTTTCAAGACTAAGGAAAACATGTTGTTTCTATCTTAAACTAATCCACAACAGCTCTTCTGAGACGCTGTTGTTACTTTCTGGCTTCACTTGGGTGCTTCAGATCGAGCAGATCAGCCTAGATTTTTGAGTGCTTTCCGTTCTTCATGGCAAGTAGCAGATATGCCCAATTTATAAGCCCTTGAAAAACTTAATTATTAATAGAAAAGGCTATAAACTCTCTCTCTCAAAATTCCATCTTCCTCTGACCTCTCTTGTCACGATCTCTGGTCTGTATCTGAACAGTGTGCCATGTATGGAGATTTTCCCTGAAAAGATGTTTGTTGTTAACACAGAGATTGATATGGCATTGGGTACCAGATGTTGCTAAAGAAATCAGTCTCTCCTAAAGAAGTGAAGAACTATGCAGTCTGACTGTAGTGGGAAAAGTAATTTGAGTCAGCGCCATGGGGGAGGCAGAACAAGAGCTCTGTTTTCAAAAAAAATAGGCAGGTCTAAGGGAGAGTTTGAGAGAGACCTAGGAGGACTGCAGGAAAGAGTTGTGGGCAGGCATTGAAAGTAGTTACAAAAATGGATGGGTAGCTGAGGGGAGGCTAAGGACGAAGCCTGACCATCTTGGAACTCTTACCAAAAGGTTTTTTGAGACTTTTGAGCATCTTGCTTGATGCTCAGTTTAATTAAATAACAGTAGCAGGAAGAAAATGGAGTCATTTAAGGTAGAGTTAAGTAGGGAAGTATATGTTTGTTACCTCAGAATAAAGTATGCTACAGATATATTTTAATTATTCCAAATCAAAGTGTTATAAAACCAGAAGTTGCAGTTGAAGCGTACACATCTTGATATATGAACCTGCCTAGTGAGGTCCACCAAGCAACTACATTTATGCACAGTAGTGGTCATCTGAGGAGGAATGCATGGGAAAGGGGAAAGTCTGATGTAACGTAAATCAGTTTAATTGAAGCCCACAGGTACAAAAGTGCTTGAATTATAATCACTTGCTTATTGCATGATATTGCAGTAAAAGTAGTGTTAAAGTTGTTCAGGTGACTTTGCCATACCTGAAATGCAGGTGCTATGGCTTTGAAGTCTTTAACATTTGGCTATGAGGAAGAGTATATATTTCATCCTTCCTTCTTCTTTTCTATTGGTTGTCTTTTGTCATCCTATGAAAATCCATCTAGATCTGATAATTTTGCAAACCTTTAAGAAAATTTTTTAGTATGGAGCAGGAGCTAGGCATGATTTAAAAAAACAAAACAAAACAAAAAAAAACCACACAAAAAAAAAAACAAAACAAAAAATACCAACCACCAAGTATGATTGCGAGAATTGAGTATAGATGAGTAAAGAGACTAGAACTGGCACATGAGACTGGAGCTGGACATGGATGGATGTACAGGAAGCTATAAGCAAAGAAGCTGAATTGAGTGGAGTTGGCTGAATTAGAATATTCAAATGGGGTATGTGCTGGATAAGCACCTGGCTGGGCAGGTAGGCTTGAACTAGCATGAGGAGGCAGGCATGGATGAAGATCGCCTGTGAAAATTTGGACAAGAAAAGCAAGCAATTATATTTGAGTGTGATTGGTTTAATAAAAAAAGAAAAGTATGAGAAAATTCCTAAGTCTTTGCCTGCCTCTGCTATTTACAAATACTGGGCAAAATGTGTAGCTTGCAGAGAAGGTGGAAATTCACTGTTATGATGGTTTACTCTGTTTATTTTAAGCAGCAAAATCTGCGTATTCCTTCCTTTCAACCCTATTTTGAAGAATAATGGGCAAAAAGATGGAATTTTGGGGTTTTTTTAATTTAAAAATAGAAGAGGGATCCTGATACTGCAGAGTTGGACATTTGAAAGTTGAAAAAATCCTAGAATGAATACTGCTTACTTAAGTTTAATCCAGGTCCTTTATGTATGATATCCCATTCTGCCTTCTTTTCGGTACATTGCAGTCTATAGGTTTGACAGCACTCATTAGATGAGCAGCTAGTGTGTATTTGTTTCTCTCCGTTGCTTAGTGGATGTCCTTTACCTTACCGAGTGCACTGTCTGAAACTTTGTCTAGAATTATTTATTTTTCTCATGGAGTTGTCTATGGCACACTTCACTGGATCAAGTGGCTCTTAAAGAATACCTTTGCAAGAGCTGTGGAAAGCGAGGAGACAAATTATTATTTTTATTTCTCAGAGAAATGAGGCATAGGGGAATGAACATCAAACGTGTCCGTAAGTTTGCGTGCCCAATTTATGAAGCAAAGGACCTGATTTTTCAGAGTGCGTAGTATTGTATAACTGCCTGAAGCACAGCTTTCAGGTTACAGTTGGGTCTACGCAAACTTCAGCAGTGTAGGCCTTCAAATGTCACTGAAAACAGGCAGATTCCTCAGGTGATCGTTACTTGTGAGTCCTTTCAATAAACTGGAAGTGACTTGTCCAGCAGCATGGAGAACATGCGCAGCAGAGGCAGTAGTGCATTTCAGCCCCCTGGGGCTGGATTCAGCTGCCTTTAGCACTTTGTTTTCATTTCTTTCATTGTACTATGTACTCTCCAGTGTTCGCAGTACAGTAGGATGCAGCAGTAGTCTTGTTCACTTTGCAAGCCTGTTTTATCCTAATGGCAATCCAATCCTTTAATGAGAATTAAAATATAGATGTGGTCCTTTAACTGTAAATTGACATATGATTTGTATGTAGAGGGAACTGAAATGAGGATTACACTGGCTTCTGATTACATGCTTCTTGCAGCTTAATGTATTTTTCATATACTTTGTATGTGAACATCCATTGCTAAAGGGTGCCATTGCATTTTATAGGAACCGTATGCATACATCTGATGGCAGAATTTGGCCTGTATACAGACATAACTTGTTTTTATTAATGGTATCATGAAAATTAAGCTCTCAACCATTCAGTCAGTTCACTGTGGCATAATAAATGTTTCAGCACAGAACTCATGCTCCAGTAATATATAGCAAATTTATTGTGAAGTCAATTAGTAACATGCATTAGACTGTTTTCAGCAGGTTTTTTCTTAAGCAAAATTATTTCTCTATATTTGTAACGTATTTCTGAAATAATTGGGTTTAATGTGGTTTCTTGAAGTCTTAATAGAAGCCTATACTGTAACAATAAGTTCCTTACCATTGTAAAGAAAATAAAGTTAAAAATTATTAGTTTATTAAGTATATAATACTATTCATAGGCAAATGTTTTAATACAGTAGGTATTCTGTTAGAAACCACCCATTCTGATAATTTTAAGAGAATTTTTTTCTTTTTAAGCAGTTGCTTCGTCTCTGATTTTGGATTTTAATCGTGACTTGACTTAAGCTTTCGTGTCTTACTAATGCTGCCAGTGAGAGAACTTGAGCACTTAGTTTACTTAATTGTCTGCTCTGCAACAGCTGCTAATATTAAAAAAAAAAAAAAAAGCCATCTCATCGTTAGGTCTGCTATGGACAAAAAAAGCTAAGGCAGATAAGATGACTGTAGCTACCCTGTCTGCTTGGCACTGTCTTCCTCCTCCTCTCTCTCTCACTTTCAGTTTTCAGTGTAATGAAGAGCAGGAGAACAATATTCTGTAATTAAGGATTCCATTAAGTTGAAGAAAAGAGCAAATGGAGTTGTTTGTTCTCCTAGCTGAAAAAATTTGTCTGGGGTGGGGGTTAGTGGTAGTAGTGTAGAAAGAGAGAGAGGTGGGTGGAGAGACTAAGTCAGGGCTGTTTGTTGAATATACTGTTAAGGACTGTTACCATCCTAATTAATCAAGTTAGAAATTACAGCTGTAGTCGGTTTCCCCCCAATTCTTGTTATCAATTTTCTTCTCTTTTGAGACAAAGCAAATATAAATTTTGTGTTCATTTGTCATTCGTTCTTTGACTTCAGCATCTCTGAAAATAACAATGTAGCACAAAAGACCAGTATTTACCTAGTTGTAATGTGGGTTGCCATGGTGTTTTGCAAATTATTGCAATTATGTTCACCATGTGAGTCGCCCTTGGTAACTGGCGAAAAAACTGATAATCCTGTTTTGAACAAAAGGTCAAATTGCTGAATAGAAAGTCTTGATTAACTAAAAGATGTACAAAGTGGAATTATTTCCTACCATTCAGAAATAGTTCTTGATCGGGTTTGGGGGAGGGGGTGAGTAAGTACATCTGATTACTGAAGTACAAAGCATTGAAAGGATGTTGTCTTGAGCCTTTCATGTAGTCTTAATGGTGGCTTTTTTGTCAAATTTACCCATTTGCGGCATTGAAAGAGGCAGCTGCATTTAAGCTTGAGAGATGGTGCTTTTTCAAGAGTTCAGTGCATGGAAAGTTCTCAGCAGTATCTGCAGTTTACTATTAGACCTTCAGCTATTAAAACTGATGTGCTGCATTTGAGCCCATAGCTCTTGGTGCTTGTAAAACCCTCTGACTGATGATCTAATAAAGTGCTCTTACCGGACAATCTCTGATCAGATACTTTAGGGGGAAAAAAAAAAAAAACAACAAACCACCACGGCTCTGAAAAGGGTGGGGGTAGAAACACATGGCTATACTGAAAAGTTTGCTTTTGTAATCTGCAGTAGAAATGCTAGTAAATACGACTTTATTTTCAGTTTAAGTACTTTAAAGGGCCATCGTATTGCTCCAGAAATAGTTTTTATTTACACTTACAAAAGTAAAAATTAATCTGAAAATATTAAAAGTTCTTCATAATCACCAGTCCTCAACAATTACATACAAATATATAGAGGGAATGGTCCTCTTCCTGTTGTCGTATTCAAAACACTGATGGATTTCCTGTGCTTTAATGCTGTGAATTTTCCTTTCCTCTTTCCTATTTTTTCCTATTGGGAGGGGGCAAGGGAAGAGGTGAAGAGGATTAAGGGGTTTTCTTTTGTAATTATTCAACTTTTTGTTTTTAAATAGCTACCTGGAAATTAATTCTTAAAACTTTGGAGAGCCTGTGTGAGAGCTGCATGAAAGCAAAGTAAACCTGAACAAGTTTGTGGGTTTACATTCTGCATCACCTAGCAACCCCCTGGCTCAGCCAGTTCTCTTGTCTGCCCCCAGTCCTGTTTACAGACCATTCAGACTGCTCTTCGAAACCATGAAAGATATTCAGTTTCATTAGTGCCATTCTCAAGGAGAAAATAATTAAACTTAAATGAACAAACACTGCTTAGTGATGCTTTAAAGTTTTCTAGTTTAAGGTGACCAGACCGTTGAGACCGCTTTCTCTGCCATTCCACCTTTCACTCCGTTGAGCTCCTCTAAACTTACGTATCTATGTATGTATGTACATTATCATTTTTAAAGTTTTCAGGACTGTATTAACTCCTCCACTATTTAGAGATGTTCATAACCATATTGCAAAGGTAAAGGTTTCACATAAACAATCTTTTTGTCCCTTTACCAACTTGAAATGTATACTTGAGTTGACAAACCTTACTGTTACTGCCACGTATATGAATAAAATCTCTGTGTGTTCTGTATTACATCTAATGTCATATTGAACTTCCTGCGAGACAAGTCTGTGTCAGAGGAAAAAATTCAGGGACAGTACAAATGTTTGAGGGAAGAGGGAAGAGGACAGAATTGTGGAAGAATGGTGGGGAGTAGAGTGTTTTTAGCTTTCTAACCAAAGCAGAGGCACAGATTTTAACAAATCTTGAGTTCCTACTGTTTGTATGTTGCTAGATTCTTTAACAAGCAATACATGGATGGGCTGTATGAGCTCTTTGTGCTTAGTTGACAGTTGACAGATGAAGCAAAATTTTTTCTGAAGCAAGGTACTGTACTTAGTTGTGACCTATTATAGCCTAAGAATGTGGCTTGCTTTGAGTTGTATGAATAGGGAGAATATTTTGCAGAATGGATTTGAATATCCTTCTAGAGGTTTTAGCTCTCCGTACAGAAATACATAAGACATCTTTCACTGATCCTTTTCTCAATGTAGTTTTTCATATGTAGTAGTTTTAAATATGCCTTCTCCCAGTTGCTTGTTTGAAATCCAGTTTAGGTGTTTTCAGATTGTCTTAAGTAAAATAAAATTGTTGGTAATTGCTGGTTCTCTTTTGTGAGCAGTATGTTAGCCTATGAATGCTTGTGCTCTACTTTTTAATGTTTTGGGGCACGTATTTTGGTGCCTAGAGCCTTATTTACTGAAGATAAGAAAACCAAGGTATTGGCTTTGATGTGAAGTAAAGCAGAACATACTTGCTAATTTAGTTTATAATGTACAACTGTTAAGGTTGGAATTTGTCCACTTGTGGACATGTGTTCAAATGAGGGCCACTGTTTGCATCAAACCTATTATAAGGATTT
>NW_009226497.1:0-221 GCF_000690835.1 Fulmarus glacialis | reverse complement strand
CTGGTCTCTGCACAAATGAGATCAATAAGTTTCAAATAACTTGTATGAAATGACATGTGACTGTACATTTAAAGATGTCTTTTTTTAAAAAATCAATTTTTAATAACATGTAAAACTCTTACGTTGACCTACAAGATATTTTTCACTTCTGTCTTGTTTGATAATTTTGTTTAAAGCATTTTTTACATTAGCTTGAGCATTTGGGTTCTTGGGCGGGGGGG
>NW_009226496.1:56869-87074 GCF_000690835.1 Fulmarus glacialis | reverse complement strand
TCTGGAAATCCATGGTAGCAGTTTTGCTGACCCTCCTAAAGTATCGAGAATTCTATCATTTCATGGTCGCTAAGCCCAAGCCGCCCTCCGACCACCACATCTCCCACCAGGCCTTCTCTGTTTGTGAACAGCAGGTCAAGCGAGGCACCTCCCCTGGTAGGCTCGCTTACCAGCTGTGTCAGGAAGTTATCTTCCACACACTCCAGGAACCTCCTCGACTGTTTCCTCTCTGCCGTGTTGTATTTCCAGCAGACGTCCGGAAAGTTGAAGTCCCCCACGAGAACAAGGGCTAACGACTGTGAGACTTCTGCCAGCCTCTGGCAGAATATTTCGTCTGCCTCCTCATCCTGGTTGGGTGGTCTATAACAGACTCCCAGCAGGATATCTGCCTTGTTGGCCTTCCCCCTCATCCTTACCCACAAGCACTTGACCTCATCATCACTGCCATTGAGCTCTAGACAGTCAAAGCACTCCCTAACATACAGGGCTACCCCACCGCCTCTCCTTCCTCGCCTGTCCCTTCTGAAGAGCTGATGTAGCTCAGGTTTTATACATCAAGGTTACAGTAAAAATCAAAACAGGTGACTTAACCTGAACAGAGCAAAACAAGGCAGGAAAGAAGCGTTTTCTATCCAAAAGCTCCTGAAGAGAATGCTCTATATAATACCTGGGGGGTGCAGTGGGGGGTGTCATGATAATAGCGAGTGGAATGAGAAGTGGTATTTATGAGAAGGTAAAAATGAATCGGTGAGAAAGAAGACATAGTTTATCTATCTCATTAACCTCTCTGCCAGTGCAGTCCTTCCTATAATATCCATTGTAATAACTATTCCAGGAGATTTTTGCCTGCCAGGAGAGCAGTGTTTCCATGGAGCATGCAGCACGCCAAGGGGCTGCGCGGCTCCCAGCGAGGGCGAGGGACGGATTCCAGGTGACTTTAATGCCTTTTCAATCCAGGTCTAAAGCCTACAGTTAGCCTAAGACTACAGTTAAATAAGACCTTCCTGTGTTTAAAGGCCCAGATCCGCTATAGGAGGCAGTGCCAGATTAGCAAGGCAAAAATGACTTTATAGATCTTTAGGCTGCTGTAAAACTATTATAAATTAATCTTGGCTAACCTGTGAGCTCAAAGAGTACATCTGGTAGCAAGGGAGGAATGCAGTATTGATACTAACCCTCTAGCTGGAGAAGGGAAGGTGGCATACAGCCACTATTGCTGCTTTGAATTACCCAGTATTTCCCCTCTGTGGAGAACCATCAGGAGAGCAAGACTGCTGCGTCTCTGGCTCTTTTGCACCGCTGAAGTGGCAAAAAGCAGCTGGAGCAGACCTGAGAACGAAGCTGCACAGCTCATTTCATTTAGCACGCTAATTTTTTTCCTGTTTCTGAGCTGTATGACAAATAGCAAAACTTTCGATTGGCTTTAATTATGCAATATGTTAAAATATAACTAAGCACTCATCATGCATTAATTACCAACAGATTTTTGAAGACACTTATTGACATTGAATAATTACATAGGAGATGTGTGTCTCTTATAAAATGGATAATCCTCAATAAGTCTAATTCTTGCAACCATTCTGTAATTATTTTACAGTAACTATATTTAGATTTGGTAGCATAAATCATAAAATACCAAATTATTATTTAAAACAATATTTTAACAGTCTAAGCTATGTAAGTTAATCCTACAGAAATATGTCTTCAATAATCAGCTGATATTTTTTTAAAAATGCAATTAGAATCTTATTAAATCTAAATTAAAAGCTTACATGAAAAACAATTTAAAAATAGATATTGAAACCTAAGAATTCACACTCTTCAGTGTTTGCTCCTATTACAATGCACACTTAAGAATTTGATAATTTTTTCCAGGTGGACAAAAACAAAAAGGATTTAAATTTGTAGCTAGTTTCATATTTTAAAGTAAACAGGCTATTTAAGTGGAAGGACGTGGTTTGCCCTGTTGTACCCATATGGGAACATTTAATTTTAAACACATCATAAAAATAAGGCAGATTAACATTTTTAAGCAACTTTGTGCCATTTGAAGGGAGATTTTATTTTCATTTCAGACACTGAACTCAGTTTTTCCAACATGCAAATTCTGGGTCAATGATAGGCCCAAGGAAGCAAAAGCAAGGATGCAGTGGGCAGGCATTCATTTTCGCAAGACTAATTAAAGTGAAAAAATCTATAGAGACCACAGGGTATGAGGGCATAAAGTGTAGCGAGTGCACTCAGTCACTGGAATGACGCTGAGCTTGATGCAACTGGTTAAGCCTAAACCAATGGTTTGCTCTCCTTGCTTTAACAGAAGGGCAAAAGTCCCAGCTTTTAGTTATTGCTAAGCCAATTTTCAGTCAGTACTTCCAAACTGGGCTATTATGAGGTTCTTTTACCATGCCACATAATATGTTTATACATTGAAATCTGTGCTTGGCGTTTCTTCTATGCTATCCACAGGGCAAAAGCAGAATTAGACATAGAAGCAGAGGGACTCCTGCAGAGAAAGCAGCAAGAAAGGGCAGCTTATGAATTATTTCTGGGATTGCATAGAGATGTGTAATGTGTGATCTGTAGTCACGGGCTGTGCCTTTTGAGATCAGATGTTCATTAGTTGATACTGTCCGTACTGATATCTATCAGGATAACATAATAGCTATGTGACAGTCATGATTTTACTGACTTTCAGTCACTGCTGAATATTTTTCAGGCTTTCTGGGAAATTTTGCCATCTTTACTATATATTCTATGAGCACAGAAGTTTCTCAAATATCCATTGTTCTCACAGGATTGCCTTTGGGAACTCAGGGGGTGCTTGCTTGCTTTTTTGTGGAAGGAAGATAATGAGCTTAATGGAAGAGAATCAAGCTGATTGGAGCAGGGTATCCTTAGAGTGTTTCCGACAATTTGGGGCAGGTTTTCTGAAACATAAATTTTCTTCTCATCTGCAGGATTGGGTCATTTGCCTACTTACTCCTGTTGAAAGCAGTGAAGTGACTGGAACACAGTTTTCTTTCTCTAGAAAGCTGTCATAAAAAAACAGCTTGAGCTGGGACTGCATCATCATCTCTATGACTCGTCTATCTCTGTCTGAGGAGGTGGGGTGGTGTCGCAGCAATAAAAGGGAGGCATTATAGACAAACACAGAATGTGTCATTTAACCTTTCATATCCATTGTGTAACAGCATATCCTCCACACCTCTGTATGTTAGCCTACGTGTAAATGCCTGTAAATGTATGCGGCTTATACGTCAGTCGTCTCGGGGAGTTATTTTTTGGTTTAGTTGCAGGAAAGGCGCTGAGCTATTGAAGCATATGGGAAGCAGCAAGTGGAAATGCCTAGAAAGAGCAGAGTCTCCATAACGTGGGAATTCGTCGTCATGCTAGGAAAGGGTATAGGCTGGCTAAGAGTGGTTGGCTGGCAGATGTATAGGCTGTGTTCTATGAAAGAGGCCTCTTGGTAGTTTGAAATACCCACAAGGGCTTGTATGCAGAACTTCACTGGAAAGAATCCTGAAGGTCTGAACCAAAGGGCTCCTCCTTTGCTGGGGGAACACTCGCTTTCCTTTCTTGTCCCATTGAAGTCTACTGTAGAAACTGCTGATGTGAGTTAAGTATCAGTTAGCATAGAAAAGACTTGTGTAACGTAGTCCTTAATGCGTTTCATTGCCTGCTTGAGCTGCTGCAATGGAATAGCTTGATACTTAAATCTTTCTTTTGTCTAAATAGGGGAATACTCGCTTTCTGCTTTAAAGACTGACTTACTTTCTAAGAAAGGATTTGTCAAAAGTGGCTTTCAGTCTTCTTGCTGGCCTCAAAAGTCTGTTACAGTTACTAAATACAGATGTCCCAAGGAAAATATCTGCCTGCCTACAAGCAGCTGATTAGGTTTAAGGACCCATTTGATCCTCCCTCCTACCTTTCTGAGCCTTTGATATATGCTCCAGATAAGGACTTAAAAATCTTACCATTGTGCTCCTGTGGAGGTCAGGAAAGAGTCCTGCTGGCTATAATGTTCATGAGATGAGATGGATGCTCTGTTCTTATTCCCCAGTCTGTGGAAACTCAAAGCCCAAAATATTGGATCAAGCCGTCCTTACGGTAGTGCAGTTGGGTAGAGTTTGAAGAGTCTGTTCAAGGGCCTCCAAAACTAATTTACTCTCCCCCTTTTCCAGATGTCCATAGTCTCCACTGACTACAAAGGAATCTAGACAACCAGCTTAGTCAGAGATGTCTCCTCTGTTTAAGGTTGGGTAAGCAATATCCCACTGCAAGATCCTATTGCTCCTCAAAATCTCAACCTAAGTATGCCTCATAGCGTTTAGCTCTATTTGTTCAAGTGGTGAAAAATAGGAAGGGAATAGTTCATTATCCTTATGATACTAAAAGATTTTAATTTCAGATATATGGGTGAGGCAAATGTACGTTACATATAAGGAACATAAAAATTGTAAGAAGTGCTGCTTTATAGAAGAAAAAGTGTGTTTATATATTTCTCAGGCTCACTTTCACTTTCTTGGAACACTGATTTCTTTTAAGATGGCTTCTGTATGGTGAATACCTTCTGAATTTCTTAAACCTTTCACATACCTTATCATTAAAGCCCAGGAAGTCAAAGCTGCCCAGGGAAGTGATTGAGTCACCATCCCTGGAAGTATTTAAAAGACATGTAGATGAGGCGCGTAGGGACATGGTTTAGTGGGCATGGTGGTGTTGGGTTGACGGTTGGACTTGATGATCTTAGAGGTCTTTTCCAACCTTAATGATTCTACGATTCTATGATTCTATGATTTCCTTGGACTGCAGATCAGGTGTTGTGGTTTTAACACTGTGTTTATAAGGGCTGAGCAAAATGCTCCTGTTTGCCCTTTCTCATCATCTTGCTGGCACAGACAACAGGTGAACATGAGCTGCTTTCTCTGTTTTTGTGAACTGATTTACGGAGTTGTGTTGTTCATAAGCTGTAATGTGAGAGGGCTGTGAGAGAATGGGTCAGTCACTTCGATCTCTCTTCAGCGTTTTACCCAGGGTGGATGGGTCAGCATGACAAAGGCTATCTAGTGTCAGAACTTCTGAATTATTCAGGGACTTTTCAGAGGCTAAACAGAAATTTCTTTACTGGCTAAATTATTAATCTTATTCGTTTATGTGTTTAAAAAATGATGAAATTAAAAGTCCAGTATGAAAGCAGTGACTTTTTTTTCATATTTTTCCAACCGTAGGTTTGATTCTCCTTCCTGATAGCTCTTTCTAAGTATATATCTGTACTTCATCCCCAGAATTTCCTGTGGTTTGAAATTCTTTTGCTGACATGAAAACAGTTGTGATTTGAAAAGCAGAACAGTGTTCAAACTGGTAATACATAAAGCAGTTGAACTTATTAATATGGTGCAGAAACAGGATAGTAGTAAAAGGTGCCATTTCCTATGTGTAAATGGAAAATCAATGAAATGGAGGGCTGGGAATCTCTCGTGATTGCATTGACAGACCATTCACATAGCAGGATCCACTTATAGAGACTGACTTGAAGGACCTAAAGATCCAGTGCCAGTCCCAGCAGCAACTCTCTGTGAAGTTTGTTTGTAGAAGAGACTGCGATAGATGTAATAGATGTAAATATATAGATGAAAATGTTCCTTCGGAAGCTGTCTCTTTAGGAGCCTGTTCTTACGTTTCTGCTACCAGACGCGAGAGAGGAGGTGTGAAAGCCTTGCCGTCCCACTTCACCTTGCCTTGCATCTTATTAGCATTGGCTTTTTATCAGGGTTGTAATAAGACTCTACTCAGTGATAGGTATTTTCAATAACCCTTCCTGAAGTAGGATGCTGTGGGACTCCTGTGCAAGGCATTCAGCTCCCTCCGCTCCCCCTACATAAATTGCCCTGGTCGAACACTACTCTGCATGACTCAGTGCATTTCTGGCCAAGTGCGTCTTAATGTATGTTTTCCTGCCAAGCAGCGATGTCCCCTTCCTTAGTTAGAAACATATTTTTTTCTTTACATTGTTAAATAGAAGGGCGGATTCCAGAGCCCCTCACTTCTTTCTGCAGACATCGCATCCCTGAAGCGTAAATTTATCACCTGCTGAAGGGAAACGTTTTTGTGGGAGCGGCTTGTTAAAATATTGGCACCATCTCCCTGCCTGGGCCACCCATGCAGTCTGGAGGTGTTTCCATCATCATGCGCTACGTTATCAGCTGTGCTGCACTGTGCTCCCTGCCCCTTCCCAGCTCAGCACGCGATCCGGGACCCGCGTTTATGGCATTGAACCATTAACTGCACTCCTCCCTTCTCTCCTTTAGGAATGAAATGGCTTTTATTTCAAAGTGTTCATATACGTGGTAGATGAGAGTTCCTGCTCAGACATGGCCGCTCTGTGCTAGCAGCAGATATATGTTTCAGCAGAGTTGGAACAGCTCGGGAGAAGGCCAGGTTGAAGATAGCCCTTAAATGAGTGTATGGAAAGGGTAGGTAGAAAATCTCTTTTCTCTCTACATGACGTCTGTAAAGCAATACTCAGCTGTGGCATGTTGAAGAAACATATATTTCAGCACTGTGACCTTTGAAGTGCCAAAGAGGACAGAAGAAGAGATACTCCCTTGCTTTTTAGTAAACCACTCCTAGAAATAACAAACCATATTACCCTGAAGATGGAAGGAATAGGCAGGTGGCAGGGACTCCACAAAGACTTGATGTTTTCTCCAGCTGCTGCTAAGTGTCTCACCCCTTGGAAATCCCCGTTCTCTACCGCAGCCAGAGCAGAGGCTGGGCTGGAGGCAGTGAGGCCACGGGAGGATGAAGGCATCACAGTTCGGAGCTCCTCCAGGAAGAGCTGCCTCTTCTGCACTTGAGTCATGGTGCACAGTCACTTAACACTGACCTTTCCAGGCTTCGTTTTAGTGGGGAATGGGTATTCTCCTGCAGCTGTCATCTGCTTGGCACCTACATAGACATGCCTGCACTGAGTTGGTAAAGGAGAAGTAGAGGCTCCTCTCTCTGAGGGCTCGTGGAGGAGCTGGAAGATGGTGGTAGAGCTGTTTGGAAAATGGAGTTTCAACTCGGTGAAAAAAGTTAGAGCATTTTGATGTTATTGTCATCTGGAATTAGAGTATAAAGACAAAATATTAAAAAGTGTCAAGGAAAGAAATTTTTCTCGGAAAAAAATGATGTGGAGGAAAAAGCTTTTAGACATTTATGGTCAGAATGAAGCATTTCAATATTATGAAAGGAAACAGTAAATTGAAATGTCAACTTATGGCTGAAAACATTTGTTTCAAACCGTATATTCAAACAAAAAGTGTTTTGTAAGGGCGATTCAAAGCTAAAAACATTTTTGAGACATAAACATTTTCTAAATTCTAAGGAAATCAGATTTTCTGAGAAAAACATTATCTGGAAATCACCCAGCTACCTCTAGGTTCTGAACTGCATGGTGGCAGAGTTATAAGGACAGCAAATGTCTCCTGCACTACTCATTAGCTCAGGTGTGCATAAGGGAAACTGCTGGGTTTGAGCTTCCTTGCCACCTGCCCCTGTCCAGAGACCAGTGGTCCTTCCGTCCCCTCTGAGCGGAGGGGTACAGGTGCCGCACGTGTATCTGCTTCCTGGCCACGTTCTGCCAAATTGTGCTGGGGTCACTGAGCATTTTTAATAGTAAGTTTCTTTCCAACCTGGATCATTCTGACCAGCTAGATTTTGGAGTGACTACATGTGCTGTTATGCTCCGAGGAGACTTTAAGCTTTGAAGAAAAGCAATGGGCAGAGGCACTAGCCTTTCCACCTAGCTCAGCTGCAATCCCATGTGGCACGTCTGACTTGCAGCCACACGCTCACAGGATAAAGTTACACAGCATGTTTTCTTCGGTGGCGAAGCTGGCGTAATAAATTCCTGCCCACGCGCCCCAGCCTTCCTCTCCAGCTCTTCAGCTGCAGCTGTGGACTTACCCTGTAAGCCTGGTCAGCAAAGATGTACTGAGTTAAAAACAGCTCTGTTATTCAGAGGTCGTTTCAGGGCTGGCTGAGAGCAGGGCTCCGCAATAGCTGTTTCAGCCCAGCCGAGGAGACGGTGGAGTGGCTGGCACCCACGTGGGTCTGCGTTAGCTGCCCCCACCGAGGCGATGCAGCTTGTGCAGCGGCGGCGTGGACCATGAAGAGCTCACCCCGTGGATGTGGTCCTGGCGCGGTGGGGGAAGGCGAGACAGGGTAAAACAGGACCACAGGTTTGGTCCCACTCAGTGTGACCAAATGCTTACCACGGTGCTTGTCAGATAAAAGCCTTGGTTTTAGCTCATAGGATTATGCCTTCTGCTGCGGCGGCTTTTTCTTGCTGCTATTCTTTGTATATCTATCTGGTGTTACTTAGAAACCCTTTGCGCATCTTTTACTTCTACATGTGAGCTTACAGAGCAGCAAATATGAAGACTCCCGTTGTATTCTCACCTCTGTTGGAGCCAGTCAAGTTCAAGTCTGTTGAAGTTAAGGGATTTAAACTGATATAGAGCTGGTTTGAAGACAGAATCAGGCTCAAAGCTTAGTACTATGAAAATCTAGCTAAGAAGCATAAATCAAAGAAATTGAAAGCAAATGCATGTTTTCAATAGCAAGAGGCAAACGTTGCAAAGTCACACAGTTACAAATAGGCAGTCCTAATTAAGCTGTTAAATTTACAAGGCAAATGTGTTGATTTAGTCCTTTCAGGGGAGTTAGGTTGCATGGTCTCCATTAATTAGAATACACACAGTTAAAACTAATAAATAAATAAAGAAAAGACCAGTGCCATGACTATTTTGTTTATTACGACAATCCCCCCAAACTTGATTATTCCATCATCGTTACTGTTTGTTTACCTTCTGCATTATGTTCACAGCTTAATGAAAATTGCTTGACCAGGTTTATTTCTTGAATGAAATGCATAAGCACAAGTGACACAGGTTTAGGACAATACATGTATTGGTACAAAATAAAATCGTATCTTCAGCCCGCAGTGTCTGCTTTTTTGCTTTCTTGAATGAAATGCATAAGCACAAGTGACACAGGTTTAGGACAATACATGTATTGGTACAAAATATTTAAAATCGTATCTTCAGCCCGCAGTGTCTACTTTTTTGCCTAAAAGTACTTGATGTTGTTCTACTACAGTGGCATCTGTTTTTCTGCATCTTTGGTGCGCTCCGCAAAATTTGTAGCCCAATGTTTGATGGACATCAGAGGATACAGAGCTTAAATCATATCATCCTTCTTTCTGTTTGGAAGTGTCTCATTTTAAGATTGGATTAATCTCTCCTGCCTTCCTTTTCTCGCTCTCTGTTTCTGTCCATCTTTGTTTCTTTCCTGCCCCTTCATCCTATTTTCTTATGATGCTTTGTGGGTGTTTTATTTATGCAAAAATTAACCTTAGAATCTCTGCTTTTTTTGCCCAACCTGGTTTGGTATGGTGGAGATAAAAATGGAAGATTTAGATGTGTAGTTTTAGGTGTGTGTCTGAGTTCTTGTTGAAAAAATGAGTTTTCTTTAGGCTGCCTCATACTTTTTATGGTAAACGTTTGCTGTTGGGATGTAGGGAAGGCTGCTGGTTTTGAACCATTGACTAAAAACCAGAGGGCAGATATTTATATGTTGCTGTGATGCCCCCAGCCAGGAAATCTTTCTAGCTAGGTTTTCTCTCAGGCCAGTTTGTTGCAGCCTGGCGAAAGGCAACAGCTGGGGACAGTCAATCATGAGGAGATCAGTGCCCTCTTTATCAAGGTGCCACCGTATTGGGATGTAAATATTGTCATCTACTGCCTTCAGAAGGTCTTTAAACCCCATGTCCTGATGAGGCAAAGGACTCCTAGTAATAGTTCTGTTTTTCATTAGGGACCGGGGAGACGCTTTACTTGTACATGTCATTGCTCGGATGTTTGAAGAGGGAGGTGTGGATGGCGATTTCTCATGAAGACATGGTTTTCCGGCTTCAGTCAAATCTTCAAAATAATTCAGATTCTCCTGAAAGTCTAAAAGTGGCTGATACAGGGGCTCACATGGCATACTTTTGCTTGATGACTTAGGAGGTCCAAGGCTGACAACTCTCTGGCTGCAAACTTGGAAACTAAATAGAATATAGAATAAATCAGATCAGCTTCTGCTGGAATGGTATTTTCAAAAAAAAACCCCATGTTACTATCAAACCAGCTTCATCCCATAATAAAAAAGTCAGTACTTGTAAAGGCATAAATAAAAGTAGGTCTTGACATAGAATGAAATTTTGCACCAAGGATTTAAAGCAAATGGTGATCTGGAGGTAGGCAATCGGCAATTTTTTGGTTGGGTGAACAGTCTTAAATGAGCATCTCAGCATAAAGTTGCTTGGCTTAATTTTAATGACTATTATTAATTTATGCTTCTGGGGCTATATATCACATTAATTTAACCATGCCACATATGTGAATAGCTGTGGGTATGCAATAACTGGAGCAGAAATAAGACAAAATTCAGATCTGGAGTTTAATTATCCAGTACTGTGCATCTTCTATATTTTTGAGACTACGGAAAATGATGCCATGGATGTAAGTGCAACTCCTTCTTGAATATAAGTGAAGTTGTAACACTTGTGACCTGCTCACATTCATCCTGGGAATGTAAATAATTCCCTTTTTTCACTCATAAATGTCTATTCTTGGAAGTGTCTTAGCAGTACTAGTGCCATCCCAGGGTGACTCATAGAGGAACTAACCTGCAAAATGACATAGAACAGTTATTTGTAATGAGTATTTGCAGAGTATAAACTGGATCAGGTGTTCACCTGCTAATTTTTTCACCTGATGGACATTAAATCAGTCACCAAACTTGGGGCTAGGAAACAATTGCTCAAAATGCTTGTAATTTCCAAAAAAAAAGGAAGGATATTTCTATAGCATTTTCAGGAATTGTGTTCCCTTTTTTTCCTAGACAGATACCCTAGTACCCTTTCAGACTAAGATGCCAAGACTGCATTTCAGAACAGTACCTTCTGGGAAGTTTTCTTGGTTTTCCAATGTAATTGCAATCTCATGTTCTTGAATTGCATGTGGCACTGCCAGGGTTAGTACAGAAGGAAATGCCCTATTGCCATAATTCCTGAGGCTTTCCAGAGTGTGCATTTCAGCCTTCTGGGAAATCTGAATTTCTGATTCCTTATTCAAATGTTTTTCAGGATTAATAGTGTGTTTTTCTACTTCATTTTCCCTCTGCAAAATGATTAGACACCCATTCGACTAGCATGGAGAAAAAAAGCACCTTGAACTTTAAAGGAGATCACAGTATGATACATGCAACGGGAAATCTTGTTTTCACACAAGCCTTAGTTACACACATTGACTTTTCATCTGAGCAGACCCTGTGCCAGAGATTCTTCATGAAACTCAGCTGCATATGGGCTGGCAGACCCTGCCTTTTACCACACAGGCCATAGGAGCAAGTTTTTGTGAAAACCCACCGGAGACTAGAACACCACCTTTGGAGAGCCCGTAGCACTTCCTTCGAGGCTTATGGCTCACAGAGTCTGCTATCAGATGTCTAAGGGAGACCAGGGCACCACAGAGCTCATGCTGCAAAGCAAAAACATTACAGGATGCTGTAAATCACCGATCCAGGAGGAAGATTATCGTGGGACTGTTGCTGTCTGCTGTGAGGGCAGGCAGTCAGCACAGGGCTAGAGCAGACCAGGGAAGGTTTTGCAGTGGGATTGCAGCAGGAAGACTTCCATGGAGCTGTGGTAACAGCACTGAGCATCCTGACACGAGCATGGGCTGCAGGACTCCCTCCTGCTGCCTCCTTACTCCTGCATGCCTCCTACATGCACGTGGGGGTGTGTTCTCATAGGTAGGACACTTGTCTTTCCCATGATTCAAGTTTTCAGAGTCCTCACTGTGGTAGCCTCAGGCACGCTGAGTTTCAGGTATAAAACCTTGTGAAAATGCAAGGGCTGCAGAGTGAAATAAATCCCCTTCTACAGTACTAAGTCCCGTGGTGAGCTATCTGCGCCGTGGGCTGCTTCTGCCAAAGACCATCTTCTCTCAGGTCTGGCACTCCTGAAAATGAAATTTCTGAAATGTATTGACTATCCGCGTGGATATTCCAGTTCAATACCAGGCTTTTTAACACGTTCTTTATATCATCTTTGACAGAGCCGCTTTGTCGTTATGCAGCTACCACTTCAAGGATTATCTGTAGTAAGCTTTGATCTTTTCATTGCCATCCCCACATAATACGAACTTCTTGCTTCCAGAATCAGAGAAATCATTTGTTTTACTATGGTATATTTATCTTTCATGGTTTTCTTCTATTCTTTGCATTGCAAAGTACTCCTCTTCTGAAAAATATGTTTTTAATCTAACATGCCATTATAAACAGCGGGTGTAATTTGTGGAGAAAAGGCACTTTTGAAAGCTTGCATGTATTTTGTGAGTTAGCAAAAATGTTTGGAAAACTTTGAAGGGCCCCAAACCTCAAACTTGTGGGGTTACTCCATCCTTCCTACATATTTGCAGCACCCAATCACAATTAAGGAAATTATTTTAAAAGTATTTATAAAAAGAAACACAATATGTTTAAGTTGACAACATGTTGCTAAAACCACACTAGATCAATTGGGAATTTGAGATGTCATAAGCATTTTAGGCTATGCAATCAAATAGTCTCCCAGGATTTTACACACTGCTAGTTAAGAAAACAAATTTTCATCTTACATTTTGCAAGCTGTCACCTTATATACAGTATATCAGAAAACTTGCCATGACTGCTTTTACTGCCAGACCTCTTAAGAGCTAATTGGTTAAGCACCTGGGCAGGAAGCTTTTTGGCAGAAATGCTATTTTCTGCAAGGACTAGCTATAAAGTTCTGGATGGCAAATTGTAATCATTAAGGCTCCCTCTTCTACAACAGAACACATAAAATGTAAATACGTTGCTTGGAGAAATTATGATGCATAAAAGGACAGGCTGTGTTTTAAGTTTATCCAATGACTTATGGCTCAAATTTGAACATGGAAAGGATCTTACGCTTTTTTCAGGGTCAAGCTTTCAGCAGACTTCTCTAATTGCACCCAGAAAAATGAGAATCACATCTGTTTGCATCCACCAAAACTATTATTTGCATGTACAAATGTTAGCGTGTGTATACAGGGAGGAGTTGCAAATACAATGACTCACATTGGTTTTTCAAACACAGGGGATTTTATACATGAAAAATAATTTCCACAGGCTTTTTTGCAGTTGTAGATTAGAAGTTCTGCTGAAAATTTGTCCCCAGGAACGTGTATGTTTCTTCGGTATTGTGTGAAAAATCATAGCGTAGTCTGCTGCCTGGAATGAGTTGAATGCAGTGGTTTGTGAATATGTATTTGAATTCCAAACAATGTTTGCGCTGGTTGTGTTGGTGGAATTTTTTATTGCTTATTATATTTAAGCATTGTCATGAATGCAAATACTTTTTCGTTTGTGTTGATATTTGATATGTTTGGTTCTTTTTGGACAGAATTTTCAGAAGAACTAGATGCCAACTTTCTCTGCAATTCACTGAGGAGAGGGGAGATTTTTAATTTGCTCAAAAATACTGGAGTATTTTTTTACCAGAAATTTATTCCTTTATAAATATTAGCTGTCTGTAAATATCTCTTTTCATGGGCAGACAAGAATACGCAATAGCCTTTATGGTCCTGGACAGAAATAATGTAAATGAATGGCAATTTTTTTTCAGGGTACTTCGTTTTACCTGTGACTGTTAGTTGTTACTTATTTGTTTTGCTCATTTAGATTTAATTTTGCACAAATTTAGATGCAAATGCTAATTTTTGTGCTTTAATTTTATGCACACAAGTTGTCTTGTTGAGCTCAATGAAACTATTCATATACTTAAAGTTAAAACTGATGCATACATTTGCAAGATCTGGAGAGCTGAAAGGAAATTATGTGATTTAATGACAGATCACACACTGCTAGTAATAAATAGCGAATAGTTGGCATTATACAGAATAGAAAGAACATCTATCTATGCATTTTGAAATACCCTTGGCATAATTTGTAATACAAATATCAAATACCCATGCTGTTGTAATTAAGCTCCAGTAACATTATCAGGATCTCAACAAGAAGATGAAGAAAAAGTGGGAAATTTCCCCCTTGCACTCTGTTAACAATCTCTTCGCTTCTTCCTCAGTGTCAACTGTCTGTGGCCGGGTGGTTGGAGAAGTGCATTACAGCCTGCCAAAGAGGTGGTTGAATTTGGCCTCTTTTAGACCAAAGCAGAGAATCTTCCCCCAAGATAATGCCCTGCCAGCTGCCTCCTCCGAGAGCCGCGCCAGCGCAGCGTGGGCTAGGCTCCAGGGGAGCTGGGGGCTGCTCTTGGCTCTGCCTCTGCCCAGAAACGTCATGCCACCCGTGTGGGGCTCCGCCTTGGGATCCAAGAGAAGCATTCTTTTCTTTTCCCTATATACTTTGCATATGCTTAGGGCTAAGTTTTGCCATTGTGTAAGCATGTGCATAAAGTAGCTTTTGCTGAAGAACAGGCCAGAGGATACTGGAAAAATAAAAGCATTGAGTAAGAACGCCCAACTTGATTTCTCAGCCAGCCTTCCCCTCTCTCTCCCCTCTTTTTGCCCAAACCCCAGGCTTTGTGGGCAACATAAATATTACTCAACATTGGAGAAACTGGCATAAGGTGGTAGCACTGATGATAGTCATGATTTAAAAGAGCTCCTGGGGAGAAGTGATTGCACAGGTTAATTGTGTATAAGGCTTGAATAAGAAACCACCGAGAAGTGATCACTATTAACTACAAATAGTTGCAGAGCCTAACTACTAGCAAGGGAGAAATACTAATTTTCATAATACAGAAGAATGTAAGAGGGAATAGAGGGACGAAATTAAGAAACAAACGATGTAGAGTGACTACCTGAGAAAAAAAGTACAAGTTTTGCAAACACTCTTCAATAACAGAATAATCTCTAAATGGTACTAGTAGCAGGCTTTGTGTTTATGAGTTTAAAGGTAGCATTTACAAACCTTGTGCTAACAAACAAGAGGAAACAAACTTTTAATGACATGGAAAGATGGTATGAATTAGTCTTTTCTAATTTCCTAATTTCTATGTCTTAGTAACAGAAATTAGAAGGTATGATTTATGATAGAATCCACTCTGCCAAATTTAGGCATCTAAACCTGTAGTTCAGGTTCTCAGCAAAGATGTTTTCCTAAAAGCGAGTCATTTCCCTGCAAAGCCGTCAAAGGGAGATTCTGTCTGTCTAAATGCAAATTTAAGAAGTCCCCACATTGAACGTGTGAAGATTTGCAGATCAACATTGTTTTGTGGTGCAGAAGAAAGAACTGCACACCTGGGAGCTACATGGAAAGGGACATAGGGAAGGTGTAGAAATGGGGAGCTGTGATATGACACAACTGAACAGACCCCAGAGTGTGTACCCAGTTCACACGCGTGACATGTCCCTGCTAGGTTTGGTTCAGCAAGGGGAAGTGCAACGTCCTGCACCTGGGGAGGAACAACCCCAGACACCAGCATATGCTGGGGCCCACCCAGCTGGAAAGCAGCTTGGCAGAAAAGGAACTGGGGGTCCTGGTGGACACCAAGTTGACCGTGAGCCAGTGATGTGCCCTTGCTGCAAAGAAGGCGAATGGTACCCTGGGCTGCGTTAGGAGGAGTGTTGCCAGCAGATGGAGGGAGGTGGTGCTGCCCCTCTACTTGGCACGGGTGAGGCCACAGCTGGAGTGCTGTGTCCAGTTTTGGGCTCCTCAGTACAAGACAGACATGGATGTACTGGAGAGAGTCCAGTGAAGGGCTGCAAAGATGATTAAGGGATTGGAGCATCTCTCCCATGAGGAAAGGCTGAGAGAGCTGGGATTGTTCAGCCTGGAGAAGAGAAGGCTCCGGGGGATCCCATCAATATATATAAACACCTGAAGAGAGCGTGCAAAGAGGATGGAGCCAGGCTCTTTTCAGTGGTGCCCAGTGACAGGACCAGAGGCAATGGGCACAAACTGAAACACAGAAGGCTCCCTCTGAACATCAGGAAACACTTTTTCACTGTGAGGGTGACCGAGCACTGGCACAGGTTGCCCAGGGAGGCTGTGGAGTCTCCATCCTTGGAGATATTGAGAAGCCATCCGAGTCTGCTCCTGGGCAACCAGCTCTAGGTGGCCCTGCTTGAGCAAGGGGGTTGGACTAGGTGACCTCCAGAGGTCCCTGCCAGACTGTGATTCTGTGAAAGTCACCACTGTTTTGAGCTGGTAGCTGGCTAGGTTATTTTGGGTCAGTACCGGTTTGGGTTTAAACCTTTGGCTGGAAAAATGTCAACACAGAGAAAGAAAATGTCAGTCATTCCTTTGTTAAACTTCCCCTCTTTTCCTCCTTGCTGTACCAAAACCTCCAGCCTGCCTGGGAAATATATATATACTAGGACTTCAAAACAGTAATTTGTTATTACCTTACAATCGGAGCCATTTTTGGGGTCTGTGCTTGAATTCAGCTTGACTCTCTGCCTTAAGAGGGCATTTTGCATGCCAGGAGTGGCAGGAAGCAAGGCAGCCCCTTAATCAGCTTGTAACTTACCTTTTGCACATGATCGCGTCCCCCTTCCACCCGGGTAGGATGCTGAAAGAGGTCGTAGAGGACGTGAAACGCTACCACTTGCCTGGAAGGCTAGATCTCTAGGGACTGTAAATCAGCTTGATATCCAGAGATTCAAGAAAGCTGGTCAATAGCCTTCACAATACGGCTCTTTTTGAGTGAGTTACGATTTAGCAGATCCAATTTAAAATTATAATATGAAAAAAACCACATATGTGAAGGAAAGCCTCCCCTCCCAAGCACGCACACACACACACACACACACATGCATACTCCCCAACTCATATTTTTGAGTTATGGCTCTGCCTGCAAACACTGCACAGGCTGTTGCGACCTTGGAGCTGTGTGCTGGGATGGAGATCTGGATCTGCTCAAGCTCATCTGAATAATTTCTAGAGGAGTCAACTGGACCTTCTCAAAATACAGCTTCTCTGGGGCGAAGGCTTTGAATGGGAGGCTAATCGCTGATGTGTGTTGTTTTGTAGCTGAAACTTTTCCCATTGCACTTGTGTGTTAGAAGCTGGAATTTGGCTTCCTGTCTGCCTAGTTTCTGCCTGAAGCAAAATTTTTATGACTGAGCTGTGAACCCCTTAGTGGAGACGGTTGTAAAAGAAAAGCTTACAGCCTTTTTAACTAATTGTGGCCTTACCAGCGATTACCATAATTTTCTGAATTTATTTTTAAAATTTTTGTCCCCTCTGATCTCGCTCCATGTCTCTGAGTGAGTCGGAGCTGGAGCGTGAGCATAAGATACAGTGGTAAAAATACAAAAAAGATGCTGAGAAAAGATTTTACAACTTTCACAGCTTCCCACTCACCTCCCCAGACTTTGGATCAGGCCCTCATGGACCAGTCAGAAAGGGAAGGGATGGCGAGGTCACTGAGATGCTAATGCTCCTTTTCCCAATGGAAAAGTAATCTTTTATGTAAAGCAAAATAATTCCCAATCCCATTACAACCAGCAGCCCACTTTTTAAAATCATTAGTCATAAAAAAAGGGTATATTTATCTCTGGGAAAAAAATCTCTTAAAATAATCACCTCTGAGAATGCCAGAACATAGGTTTCCTGAGACTGCACCCAGATCTGCAATTTCATTTCTATTTTTGGTGAGTTTTGTCTCCATTCCATGGGCAACCACCTTTTTCACATGTGCTGAGTAGCTGTCGCGATGTTCCTTGTAAGAATCCAGGGAGCGCTTTATGCCTGTCATGATCAAGATGTCTTACCTGGGCTCTTTTGCGGTCTTTCTGGTACCCGAGCAGTTTCTTCAGCAATAAGGAATAGGAAGCCATGGCAGGAGAGGGTCTATTACTTATTAAAATGTTGATAACTTCTGAAAGACTGAACTCCATCATTTCTGTCATGTAGTTTAAAACAACAGGATTCAATTCACTGGGGCAAAGTCTGAAATATTAGGAAAAAGTATTTAAATACGAATGATGTGTCCAGGTACAATGTCAGAATTTACAGTAAGTGGACAACACACACTTCTGTGATGTAGCTGTAGTAGGCTAAGTCAATCGTGCAGGCAAATTACGATACACAGTTGTGCAAAAATCCCCTCTCCGGCTACGCTAACTTCACTTTTGGGCTGAGGCTCTGCTGCTGCATTATTAAATATCCTATTGTTGATATAATTGATTACTCTGAAAGGACACCTACCAGGATTAAGCTTGAAAAATTAAAAGATGGAAAACAGCGTTTTCTCATTTTAATGAAGTGTGTATATTTTGGTTCTCAGTACAGTAGTCTCAAATGGATTAACAGAGAGATAGTGCGTGTGCATAAGAAGACAGGAAGAGCCCCAAAGGCAGGAAAATCTCAAAGGACCAATAAAGAACCAAGGAAAGTACAGGAAGGTTTTTATTTTTATATAAATCAGATTGTGAAATAAAACTGGTTATGTTATAATGATAATTATTTTACTCACAGGCTTCTGTGAGTCTAGTAAAGGCATTTTAGGAATACGACAGCCTCAGATTCTGAGACTCCTAAGACATTTTTTCAAACTTGTCGAACTTCAGGATGAATGGGCACAGACACATCTGAGGGGAGGGAAGGAGGGCAAAGGTAGGAACGGTGGGCAATTCTCAGAGGAATGAACAAATTGCGCATAGATTGCTTATAGCCCTGGCTGTGACTGGCAGTGGATCACCTGGATTGTGGTAGGAAAACCTGCCATGTGTCCTGTAGACACCATTGCAGATGGTGCAGATTACATAGGCCACATTACTCGCTGTTTCGATTAGTGTAAACTATTGACTTTTACAGAATGATCTGCGCACAAAACATTTGTCCCATGCTACTTTCAGCTGTGAGGAAGATGTAAAAGGTCCATCGCTGAAATTAGGTATTTAAAGATATGCAAAGTATACTTTGCAGCCTCCCAATACGAAAGATGAATAACATCTTGAAAGTTGGCAATGTTTATGGAAAGTGTCATATTGCACATACCTATTTCAAACTTTTACAATAATCTTAAACCGAAAAGTGGCTTGCTAAGAAAAAATGGAGACTAGTTAAGGTCAGTTACAAAGATGGATGAGAATAAAAATTATTCGAATAACAAGAACTTCAGCGTAATATGAAAATGTCGTTCCCTCAGGTGGGCATGCAAGACCTAGTTTTGCAGGAAAGGATTAGAAGCACTGTCTAGAAATTAGTGGCACCAGTGAGGCATGTTGAAAACAAAATTATTGATACAATGTCTATCAGCAGTTCTATAAGGATGTTTCTTCTTATATAAAATTTATCCATGGTTAGAAAAGTTCTGGTGTTTTCTGAAATAAAATTCTGTCATTTTGGAACAGCCCTGAGCAGATAACAAAAATCTTCTAAAACAAACAAACAAACAAATATTCCTAAAAACCCCAACGCTTCCCCACCAAATCCCGAATCCTGAAATCCCAAGCTAGAGATGTGAAATTTGTTACCTGTTCTCATAGGTAGCAGCATTCAGTATTTTCCTGGTGAAGCCTTCGTTCAACCATTTGTCTTTTATTGCTTCTTTGACTCCAGGCCTCTTAGCAGGATCAGGCTCGAGTAAGGAGTGCATGAAATGTACATCTCTTGTACGGTATTCAGATGAAATGGCTTGTTTAGTAGTAATATCTGATTATTTGGGCAGTGCAAAATTTTCCTTTTTCAGAAATATGGCACTTGCCCCGCTTCTCCACATTGTAAGAACCTCGGCTAAAATCCAGTCTCTGGCTGACTGCTGAATGAAACAGCTCCGGCTCTCCTCTGAGACTGCGTGTGGTGACCCTGTTCCCCCAAGGACACCTGAGCAGGGTGGGCAGCATGGACCAAACCATGCCGGGAGGCATGTTATGGACCTATGGATGCTGCTATAGATACAGCACTGGACCTCGCTTCCTAATTTGCTTCATTTACCCCAGTGAATGCAACCTATGGCATCAATAGCAGTCTCAGCATAGTGCTTGCTCAGCATTTGATCAAGGCTCTAAGAAGGGGCACTTCTGTGCCAGCTGACTACCCAGCTAATCTCATTGATAAAACTCTCTGTATCGAGGGAGGGAGATGGACCCGTGTGCTCAGATGACGTGTTGTGCTTTGGCTGCCTGGAGTTGGGACAGAGAAAGCTCAAGCATTCCCATATGTCTATCACTCAGCTCCAACACTGCATAAAGTCCCTCTCTTTTTTTTCTTCTTGGGAAAACTCTACCGAATTCTTCCATATTCCTTGGGGATGTTTTGAAATGAGCAAAATGGCAAGTAAGCATTAAACTGGGAACATGCTGCTCCTTTCACTTGTAATCTCCTTCAGAAGAACTTAGATCTAAAGTATGCAAAGCTCGTTTACTACTGCTCCCTCACTAAATTCCCAATGGGCAAGGGAACAATGGAGTTATCCGCAATCTTCCACTAACTGTGTGGGCTTTGTAGAAAAGCAGAGATAATGCATTTATTAGTAGAAGCTATAACAATAGTATAAATAAGAAAAATTAGAAATATAATAATTGCAGCTATGGAGGGCTTGTAGAAAAATGGAGCTGCTATCTGGCAACCAATCTCCAAAGAAAGATTAATGAGAGACTAATGTACAAACATTCTGGACAGCTATGGTAGATATCCTCATACCATTTACTGGGGGAGAAAAAGAAATTGAATCATCACATTATCTTAATACTGTAATACTCCGGACTAGATCCAGCTAGCTTAGTCTGGAACTGTCTGCTGCTTCCCAGTGCTTGGCTGCAGGCAGCCACTGAAGCTAATCTTGGTTCCTAGGCTCATTCTTGCCTAACATCAGAGCAAAGCTGCTCAAAATGATGGGGAGATCTGAACTCATGCTGGTAGGTAGCTGAGCAAAACATGTCTCATTCTGCTCTGCTTTCTGACTTGGTCAGTGAAGCTGCACGATAACGGCTGTGAGAAGGGGCCCAAGCCTGTGAGGTCTACAGAGAAGATGCTAGTCCAGGTGGACAGAAAATAGGGACTAAAGCCAGAGGTGTATAGGAATCATTGTAAAGCAGCAGAATTTTGAGCTTTGAGGAAGTAAATTTTGGACTGCTAACCCAGAATGTATATACACCAACATGTCTTCTGAGTTTTTGAGCCATGGGCTGTAATTCAGGCTAGAGCTTTTGAGAACTATCTTTCCCAGTTGTCCTAAAAGACTCTATAGATTGTACCTCATTAAAGTTTGTCAGTAAAATTCATTGAAAAATGTTGCGTTTCAGTTCTTTCTCATGAAAAATATGAAAAGACTCTTCACAAAAATAACCCTCCCATTTCTTTAATTATCTCAATGTTGTGGGTTCTGTCCGTAGCCAGAAAATGAGCTCTTCAGGAAAAAATATCTAAGGTTTTGATAACTGATTTTTGGGAAAAACAGGAGAGAACGCCTGGCTATGACACACAGCATGGGACATACTAAACATGACAGTGTTATCATTTACTGCACAGCTGCTCCACTTATGTAAAAGCAATGTACATTTTATTCTCCCTGTAAATAAGAACCCAGAATAGTGGCCTTTTGAAGAGACAACAATGTTATTTTCCTACTAGCCTGAGATAAAGAGATCTTGCCTAAGGCACACAAAAGTTATTTCTAAATGCAAACAAAACAACTGGAAAAGGTTCCTCTTATTTTCCAGAAGATTGCATTATTGCTAAATTGACTTTATTACATGAGTTAGACCTTTTATATATCAGTATGCTTTATAAAAATTGGAGTGCTTTACCAGGGGAGATATCTGATGGAATAGGGCTGATTTCTCCACTTAACATCTTTTGATGTAGTTGCTTGATATTAAAAGGTTCCACTGTGAAGGGTAATGTGCCGGTTAGCATAGCAAACATGCTTACACCTCTGTCAAAGAAAAAGACAAACATCAGAGCTCCATATAATGCTAATAAATGTTTGTTTAAAAATCCCACAAAGCTATGAGTCAGGTTTCAGAGATTTGCTTTCAGTATCAAGAACAAGGTTACAAATTACCTCTCAGCAGCAATTTGTACTGAATACGTGTTACGTCTTTTTTCTTTGTGTAAATGCCATTTTATCTAGAAAAGAATGTTGTGGGAAGTGTGTATAAAATAAACTGTACAGTGAGTGACTGGAAAACCTGCAGTGTTGAAAGAGGAAACCTGCTGTTTATTTTTAAAATAAGCTCATTGGAGTGTCAGTGTAGTGTACCCAGCCCATCAGAATAAAGCATTTTGGTTTGGAGGCTGAGTGACAACACAGAGCTGGGACTGATGTGATAGATATTGTTCCAAATAGTAATTCAGTTCTTCTTGCTTTGCTCAGATTGCTAAATTAGGTGTGACTTATGCCTAGAAGGCATTCATTTGGTAACAGCTTGCTGTTGGCTCAAGACTTAAAACTTTAACTCTTGCAAAAGACTAACGGTCTGCTAGCAGTGATCAGCAAACTTTGTGAAGGTTTGCCATTCAGTTTGGAGAAGTACCAACCAAAGTTTGGAAAACTTGCTTAGCTGTCCCGAGTTTGCGAACGGGGAGGTTTCCTTGAACACTCTCCATGGTACTTCCTCACTTCTGCTGAGCTGCACCACCACAACAGCACTTCTCTTCGCCATCCTTTGCCGTTTCGCTACTGAACTCAGTCAAGACAGCCATTTTAGGAATTCAGGCAACTCTAGTTGAATTGATCTGGTCGGTACATTAGTGCAGATGATGACGATGTTATCTGTGAAACAGATCTGTTCGTGGTGTGCACAACTACAGTCTTTTTTTAATGTTTTCAAACAGTTGAAAAAACATGAGAAGATGATGGAACCATTGAAAAACCACGAGAAGATGGTGGCAGCTTTTACTAAATGTTGCATTGGATTGCCTTTGAACCAGTGACCTATGGATAAATGTTTTTTATTACTCCTGACTAGGACTTATCTTGTCTCACTTTAACCATCTAAAACCTAAGTGTCAGTAGGTATCAATGGAAAGACACAGGCCTCTCCAAGAGAGATTCATCACAGCTATGTTATAGAGCTATTTTAGGCTACAGTTAAGTATCTCAGGAGATGAGCTATCTCCCTGTACTGACAATAACAGGACACTATCTGCCTGGTATACCCAGTCGCCTGGTTGTTAAATGGCTAAATTTAGGTGAGATCAATCTCTTCTCACTTTACCAAACCTTCTGATAAATCTAGTTCTTGAATGTAATGCTTTCCAAAACTTTCCTGATGAATCCTTTGAGTAAAAAAACCCCAGAGATACAAAGGAAACATGCTGCAATGAAACAACATTGAGTTGACTGAAGTAGCAAGGATTGTCATTCTATAATACGTAACAGCACATGGATTAAATGTAGCTGGAGTTGAAGCGAGAGAAGGGCCCCTGAAGATTCTCTGATGAGTGGGAGTAATACGCAGTGCAAATGGATCTCTAATGTCATTACAACATTAAATACATTTTTCTTTTCAACACTGCAAACACTACCATGCACTTTAAATTGCTGGTGATGATATACATGATTGGTGCTTTAAACTGGCAATAGTTCTTTTCATCAGCCTACTGGATGGGGAAATCCCCAAGGTACGGGAATTTGGGGAATGGATGGAGCTGCCATCCTAAAAAACTCTTTTAAAATCTTATGCACAAAATGTAGCTAGTAAAGGAGTTAGTTAATTGTAGCTGGAATCTGATGGCATGTTAAACTTGACAGTTTATTAGCTATAACAGACTGCTTCTCCTCTATCCCACCGAACTATCTGGATTTGTTTGAATACAGCAGCTGTTGCCTCAGTTCAGCTGGTGCACAAAAGCTAATCACTTTCCAATCTTCCAAAGGATCTTTAAAATCTTATGCACAAAATCATGATTAGGCCAAACAGGTGCTGCTGTTCGATGTTGCTTCATAGGAGCCGTAGCCGTACTGTAGTTGAATCTGGTTGGTTTTCTGAATGTGCTTCTGACCGAATATGGCTTTCTGGTTCCTGTTGTAATGACTCCTTGTCAGTCCTGCTGCATAAAGTCAGTATTTCTCCACCACACTGGAATCTTTTGCCAGAGTCCAGTCGATCTGTAATCCTTTACTTATTTTGTGACAATAGAAGTATAATTAATATTTTAGTTCATCAGAATTCCCTTTTTCATGATGATAATGTGAACAATTCAGGTTAAATTGTAAGTATGTTTTATGTCTAAAATGTAGAATATGTCTATGTTAAATACCAAGGGCCTTATATAAGTTTTATGTAGCCCTTGACTTGTTATGTGATGTTTATTAACAGAGTGAGCTCAGTAAATGGTTCTAAGGTTACTGCTTTGCCTTCATTCAGACATATGAAATGTGAAATAAGTATAATCCTCTTTAAGTGCTGACAGCATTCTCTAGACCTGATTCATCTGTGTTATGTCTACATAAATTCAGAGTAGCACTCTTGAAATCCAGACTTATGCTGAAGTAATTTGGTAGAATTTGTCCCTTCATCCTTAACTTCGTGTATCATACATATCCTGTAAATTTAGAGGAAGCTGAGATATAAGAATCATAGTTAGGTCAAAACCCTAATATATAGTATGTCTGCCAGAAGCAGGTCTTGAGAGGAATAATGTGCGTTATATATTTATGTGTATATAAATCCTCTTTCTCTTTTGAGCATAGCATTAGCAGGAGTGCTAAGCTTCTACTTTAGACATCTGAATCAGATGCCTATATGTAGGTACCAGCAACCTTGCAGATCAAACTAAAACGCTTTGTCCTCTGTAGATACACAGTTTAGTAAAGACTGCTGAGAACTCCTCAAGGAGACTCCGTATTCTCGCAGCTGGACAAGCGGGTGGGACATCCCAGTTCAGAGCAGTTCTGTACATCCAGACCTCCTGTTTCTTCTGGCAGGTGACCAGAGTGAGACAGTTTGGGTTTTGATCCAGCATTGTGTGTTGAAGAGAAGCAGAACATTAAGATCTGTTAGATCAATACGGTTGTGGGGTGAGACGGGAGGTGGCACTTCTAAGCCAAAAAGCCCAAATACTCTTACAAGCTGTCTGAGCTGTTTGAAATCTGCAGGCTTTTATCATGGGCTTCCATAGCACCCTGATTTTTACCCTACCACTTGTTAGTGGTTAGTTACCCCTAACCAGTTAGTGTTTAGTACTGCAGGGAATTATGGTTGCAATTGTAAATAGGTGGGAGGAGTCTGGACAAAGGTGCATTTGACCAGCCACTAGGTTTTTGCGTCTTAATGCTCTAGATGAAGATTTGGCTTTGTCTGTATTACTCATACTCATCTTCTATGCCCTGAATCATACCTGCTAGAAATGGGCTTAAAAACGTGTGGAGGTGGAACGCTCAGACCCGCGCATATGGTCACTATCAAAACAGCTGAAGAGAAGCTGATATGTGGGCACATATACTTATAGATAAACATGAACTGCCTTTGGACAAATTATGGACACGGAGGGCAGCTCCCCTATCCAGATCCATGAAGATCAAAGGATACAAAAATGGACTTAATATACTGTCATTTTCTCAGATCCATCCAGAAAAACTGTCAAAAAAGTAAAAAACCCCAAACTTGACTGCTAGAATTGCAAACTGCAAATGCAGTTGGAAAGTCTGAGATGATTTATGTGAAAAATTACTCTCCTGATGGCACCTTCTGCATTATTCTTTATAATAAGAGACATATCCTATAGATGTAATGAACAAAGAAAATGGAGTCCATTCATGTTTGTGCCACCTGTGAAGTAAATAATTCCACTCCTTAATCATAATCTGATATAAGGGCCTAGCCAAGGTATGGATTAAGGTCTCCTGGGTCTGCTGTAGTCACATCTTTGGTCTGTGTATCCCTGAGACTCAATTTTTCTGTTTAGATTTCTTCTTTTGGCAAAGTAGACAGAAATGCCCATTTGTCAGCCCAGGGTTTCCAGGGCTTCTGATTTTGACAGAAGTTACTCAGATATCAGCTGTAACCTGTGTGCAGAAGGACAGGAGGGTGGGAGTTCATCTGAGTGGGTCGGTATATACAAGCTCTTTCTCTGCCTTTTCAGAACAGGCTCCTAGAGCTGGATACTCTACCTTCTGCTGACTTCCCTTGCCACAGGCTTACTCCAGAACAGTACATGCATTGCTCATTCATTTTTTTCTCCAGTGTTCTGCAATGGATACACATTTCAAGATATATTTTTCACACCCACAATTTTTTTTTTCTGGCAGCCCTTCTCTGATATATCTCTGCTTTCCCCATCGATGCCCCAAAGCAGAGTGCCACCAACCTGTTTGTATCAGAGTCTTGTCTAAATCATTCAGGGCTGAGAGTGTTTTGATAAGGATATTTTTAGATCTACTTACATGGACCAGACATCCACCTTTGGACCACATTTCCTATGAGCAAGGCGTTCCGGGGCAGCATAAGCTGGGCTTCCACACTGGGTATGTAACAGCTCCTGAGAGAGACCCTCAAACTTTGCAGTATTGCTCAGTCCAAAATCTGACGGTCACAAAAACAAAGGTAAAGAAGTTTTAGTCTCTTCTCAAAATAGTTTAACTTTACGAATTGGTTGAAGATAGGAGAAAGATGAAAACAGCAGCTGGCTTTAGCATCTGGTGACATCTCAGCTGTGGATGCAATTTTGGGTTTGAATAAATGTGCTATGAATTAGCAGAGGTAAAGGAGAAGTTACCCAGCCATGGGGTCACATGCCTGGGTTGGTTGATTTTGGTTTAGCTATTTTAGTTTGCCTCAGTTGACTGTATGCTAGTACAGGAGCTTAGCTACACAGCTGCATTAGCATGGCTTAATGAGCTACAGCATTCGGCTCAGCTGGGTGTGCTTTAGCCCATTGTAAACGTGGGGTAAAATGTGCTAACTTAAGCCTTTTTCTCTGTATATGTGCATATGTGCAAGGGGGAGGGAAGAGAAAGGTGTGATTGTAAAAGACTGGCTGGCTATAAAACAGGGGTGAAGAGTTGGTGCCTTTTTTCTCAGAGGTGTTAAGCTTTTAAAAGTTTGGGAAACACTGGGTTAAACATGTGGCGTCTCTAAGAGTGAGCTTCCCTTGCGGGGATTTTTCTGTGCGGTTTCCATAGAATAAAATTAATGTTTCTCTGAGCTGTGTTAACTGCTTGGTGCAAATTCCCTCATTTTTATAAATGTTTGCTTCAGAACCCTAGCAAGGTTTCTGTCAGTGACCAAAAAAGTTTTGGGTTTTTTTTTTTTTTTACACATACCAAATGATGAGGTTTCTAGTTGGAGTAATGACTCAACAGAAGCTAATGTGTCCATACCTGCATTTCACCCCAGAAGATTTATTTCTTTGTCTACAAATCACTTCTGCTAGGAACAGCTTTCTACACATAAAAGCTGTCATTGTTTCTTGCTTCTCCAGCAATACACAAGGGAAAACAATAGGCAAAATTGTTTTCCCTGTTCTCTTAAAAATATGTTTTAGTTAAAGCTCAAATAAACAAGCTGTTAAGTTATACTTCATAACATTTATTTATTCTAAAAGCTTGAATATGTTTATTGAATAATCACAAGCTCACTCATAAAATGTGCTGTTTAAATAGTACCTGAACTGTCACCGAAAGTAACACAAAATAAAAAGCTGAAAACAAGCTTCACAGATAACGTGCACCTACCAATGATTTTCATGTTGTTGTTCTCATCAAGAAGAAAATTTTCAATTTTTAGGTCCCTGAAATGAAGACAGAAAGCAAACTTTAAGATGCCCAATGTCCCAGCTAACCATTTGCAGATAGTTTTTAGCAAAGTTTAATTGGAATAATAACAATAGTTCTGCACAGCTCTGCCTACAATTGTAACAAGATCCTCATTCCTTCCTGAAGTTTTCAGTTGGGAAAATGGAAACTTTCTGTATTTCAGGGAATATTTTGTGAGTATATATTTTAAATAGACCATTCATTTCAGGAATAATCTGTTCTACTGATGTATTTTTTAAGAAGAGGAACAGCATTTATTTCTTTTTTTGAGTAAAAGAGGAAGTTTCGCATACTTGGACCCAGAGTGTTTTTGTCTTTGTTTGAAGTACTGGGCACTGTTGAGCATTTCTGCTTTCTTTGTGAGTAAATCGTGCCTGAGAGATATGAAGGATGAGAAGGGAACTGGAAAGTAAGATCTTGTGGAGGAGGGGAGGTACCAAAGCTGGGTCAGGGACAGATACCCTGAAGGTGGAGACACCTCCGCAGCGATGTTTATGTAAACAGGATCAACCAGTATCAGCTGCCCCTGCAGGAGGACGTAATTCAGAGCTGCAGGAAAAATGCTGTTAGCTGGCTCAGGCGCTTATTTGCTTATTGTGGGAACATTTATATCCTTACAAATTCAAACCAAAAGCCAGAATATTGCTCCACTGTGGGGAGCGCCTGAAGTGGCAGCTGAAATCTTTCGCAGCGCGGGGGAATCCTCAGCCAGTGTAATTTGGGTGTTGGGAGGCGGTCCAGGAGCCTGCGATGCTTTGCTGACTCCCATCACGGCCTCCCGCGTGCCGCCGGGGGCTTCTCTCAGCTCTGTGGGGGGCAGGGGGGGACAGAGCAAGTTTCAGAAGCCACTCCAGGTATGTGGATTTCCCTCCCACCCTCTCTGAAGTCGTGAAGCGCTTTCATCAGCCCAAAGACCTCGAAGAGTACAGGAGGACAAACCAGAAGGAGGGATGGGAGCAAGGACAGGAGCAAGGAGCAAGGGTTGGGAGGACCGGTGCTGGATGAATGGCACTGCACTGCTGCAAGGCATGAAGTCCGGAGGTGTACCCGGTGGTCCCGATGGGTGGTTTTATGGGAGTGTCCTTTTATCTCCGTGGTTCTGGATGGGACAGCATTGCACTCGAAACCCTCTGCCGCCCCAGGCTGAGAATGGGATGGAGATGGTTTTAATGATAACTTTTTAATCGTTTTTAATTTGAATAGCATATTTTTTAGAATGGCAAATAAGCCAGTGCCCAAAAGTTGGGAGGTAGATTTAAGATAACTTTGTTCATAGCCTATTGCTGTGACATAACCCTCTGCACTAAAACTGTGTGGTTTAAAACTAGCTGTGTTTCAGGCCACTGCGAATCTGACATTTCTATCGGATTTAGCACCCCACAGTGCACTCATGACTTCTACTACACTACAATTAAATAATGTTACATTGGAGCGCCACAACTGCTGTTCTGTAGGCTGAGCTGAGTGCTCACACAGTTAATAATAATGTATGCTTTCTTGCCTGAAAAACCTGATAATGGTCACTATTAAAGTTTACATAGTGTCAGAAGTTATCTTGCATCAAATATAAATTTTGTTCTTTTTTTCCAAAGGAAATTTTCCCAGAAAGTTTGTAAGTTTAAGCAACTTCATGAATTTTTTCTCATTCCCAAGGGGACTTCAGAGAGAATGCCTAGAGGGCAGCTTGTAATGCTTCTCCATGTCTTTGGTCCGGAAGTGATTCAAAAGGATATATGACATTTTTATATGGGAGAAGGGAAAATATCCAGGAAAAATTAGCAACTGTACATACAAGCAAGTTACTGTCACTTAGCAAGCGCCAGCTTTAGGAGTTGGTAGCTGACTGTGTGCATGCACTAGCCCAATCCAATTGCGAGGCAATGTGATTTAGCTTCTCTGTCTTTATTTGAGGTTTTTAAGCTCAGATGCATTACCTCACCACTTGGCCATGTCTAGAGCAAGCATAGGGATAGTTAGCCTCAGGGATAGAGCTCAGCTGATGAGTGTTAGCTTGTGAAGCTCTTGAACCTGGTCTTGTGCCTGAGCCGCCTTATATCTGGGACAGTAAAATGTGGTGTGCTAGATGAATAGGCAAGTGGGTCAATCATCTATCTTCTTGATCATTTTGGCAACTGTGGAATCAAAATCAACCGTGATCTTGCATGGACAAGAAAAGTACTACCTTTTTTGTTAGAAGTAAACTCAACCTTAATTTAAGCCATAAGTATTTGTTGGATCAGTGCTGATTTTAGTGCTGAATAGGAAAAGTAAAGCTTAGGAAATAAAATAGCTGTCAAAACATAGCACAGGATTTCTGATGAGCGATATTAATTTGGACTAAAAATAGTTACAAAACTGGCCAGTTTTTCATCAAATATATTATTAAGACAATAGAAAATACTGTTTTTCTGAGGTATACCCCAGGGTTAAAAATCAGGA